>NC_085139.1:8749882-9049882 GCF_024139115.2 Armigeres subalbatus | reverse complement strand
TGCATTCCAATCTAGCTATCCATTAAGTGGCATCTTCGACATATCGCAGTTTGATAACAATATATCGTACTTCTTGTTTTTTTTTTATTTTAAGCTCTAACATATTCCTTTTCTGGTTTGCTGGCTGTAATATAGAATAGGATTGATTGTACTAAAACTATTCAGAGTAGATAGTAAGGGTTGTAGGTCATTTGGCCTAAAGTCGTTTGGCCTAATGACGTTTGGCATAAGGCCGTTTGGCCTAATCGTCATTTGGCCTAAAGTCGTTTGGCCTAATGGTTGTTTGGCCTAATGGTTGTTTGGCCTAATGGTCGTTTGGCATAATTTGAAAAACGTAAATTATTCTTTCTAGTAAAATATGTGAAAATGTTCACATTACTATTATTGGTGTACAACAACATTATCCGATAGTCATCGTCAGTCACATACGATATGTACACTCCCGGCCAAAAGTTTGGGTTCGCCCTCTTAAAATATAGGCAAAAGTTTTTGGTCGTATTTTCATAAATCTTACATCCGATTTCGGGTATTGTTAGCTCGATACAAAGAATTTGAGTAGATCTTACACCGTAGGTATTTTAAACTAACAATTTCCATTTTTTTATGTTCTAAAATATTACATTAAGATACTCATTTGTCTTATTATTATGTTGTAAAAATATGTTGATTTTTCTCTAAATTGAGCCCACCAATTTCGAAATGAAAAGTGATATGGAACCCAATTTTAATCATCTTTGAGGGGCATTGATGATTTACGGCGGAAAATTTTTGTTTTATTTTAAAAATCAAAATGTTTACTCAAGTGCATAGTATGCATTGGCTAAAAGTTTTTTTTTATTATTATTATTATTTTCTTTATTAGGGAGACGGCTGGCGGCCAAAAGTTTAAGTTCATTCACTATATGGCCATAAGTTTGGGTTCACTCTGCTGATAAGCGATTTAATTCAATTTTAGCCGAATATTGCCTGGAGTACAGTTTTTGATGTTTTGTTTGGAAACTCACTTTCTTCAATGTATAATTTGCCTGAAAAATAATATTTTGGATAAAGATTTTGATTTTAAAAAATAAAACAACATGTTTCCGCCGAAGAATCATTAATTCCCCTCAAAGATGATTAAAATTGGGTTTCATTTCGAAATAAAATTCTGTGGGCTCAATTTTGAGAAAAATCAACATAGTTTTACAACATAAATAAAAGAAAAATGAGTATCTTAATGTAAAAAAGGGTCACAGTGTGGCTAGCGTCACAAAAAGTGAAGAAATGCTAAAGTATCATAAGAAAACAAAAACCATTCGATTTTGGCAACATAAATGTTCTGAACGTGATGCCAAAATCGATTGGGGTTTGTATTTTGAGTTTTACAGTTTTGACATTGTATAGGAAACATACAATCTTTACTCTATGGTTGACACCTTCTTTAAAGCATGTGCTTTCCTTTCAAGTTTTATTGCATGTTGCTTTGGTATTGCATATGACAAGCATTTTCCAAAAATGTTGATGCCTTCTTTAAAGCATAATCAGTTCTTTCAAGTTATACTGTTTTCATATGTCGACATTGCCAAAACATATCTGATTCATTTTTATACCTTCCTTTTATAAATTCCTGGTTTTATTGTATTGTAAAAGTGATTTGCAATATTTAACATTAGTTTGCATTTCGCTTTTTGATCACTGCACATGGCTTTATTTTGCCCCTACAAAAATAATTTCATATAAACAATATATTTCAATCGTTTACGCCTATATGTACCTATTATGCCAAACGACCATTAGGCCAAACGACCATTAGGCCAATCGTCCATTAGGCCAAACGACCATTAGGCCAAATGACTTTAGGCCAAACGACCTTATGCCAAACGGCATTAGGCCAAACGACTTTAGGCCAAACGTGGCACAATCGATAGTAAGAACGATAAATTTATCATTTACAATCGATTTTGCATTCAATCAAATTTGATAGTAGAAAACCACATAGCAGACGTTCGCGCCTTTCGATATTTTTCAGAATATTACACCAACCAAGTAATAAACTGTGAATGCAGTACTAGAATACCAAAAGAAACAATTTCCACATTTTTTTCTTTTTTTTTTTCTTTTATTGTTACTCTACAGGCTTCAACATTTTCATGAATATAAATACTAAGTATTTTAATGATTATTACAGATGCTAATTTTGTTTGCGATTATTGTTGCTATGCGATGCAATTTTTCATCGATTTCAATGTTATTTAATCTAGAAGTGACTTCCTAATACTCAGAGTCTAGACCCGAGGATTGTGTTTGCGAACTCGTCAGACGGATATTCTAAAGATAAAATAATCCTGCAACACGAAATTGCGGTAATGACTTATTTATACTCACTTAGCTGATTCCAAATGCACATTTTTTTCAATTTCAATCCCGATTCCACCCAATTGTTAGATATTTCTTTTAAGAAAATAGGAACAAAATTTGGTTTTCAAACAAAAATAATTATGGGAGTAATTGATGAATTATAAGTTTGGTTGACATAATGAAATATTGATAACTCGCTGAAAAGATAAAAAAAACTTATTTCTTAGGAGTCTTCCTTGATTTCTCATCGGGACAATACGCCTGACGAGTATGATTATGGAGCGGTTTGGTGATTTTCATCATTTGCCGTCCATCAACCGTCTTCGTAACAGCTCTTGCACGGCACTTTAGCTTTCCGAATAGTGAACACTTCCAGTTGCAGCTCTTCATTGCCTGGCGATCCTTGATGTAGGCATATCCGTTGTACAGTAGCATCGATTTTCCCTTCTGGGTGAATCCAAATTTGGCCATCCGGAATTTCGTTGCACCTGGAACGAGTCGTACAAAAACGGTGTTAACACCTGCCGAAGATATTGGAGAAACTATTGTGAAAAGTCTGTTTATGGTCTTCAGAATAAAATACTTTATATATATTTTTTACATAATTTTTCTTCCAAATTCCAATGATCATGACTGTGCTTTCGATAATTGGTTTTACACATACATTAGCACTTTTTGTGACGAACACGACGAAATGATTTGCGTAATCCATTGATTTGACCATATCTCTGAAATAAATCATATTTTTTTAAATAAACAATGCAGTACTAGAATGTCGTCTGGGCACATCAATCTCCAACTTGAATGACGAACCGCCGGTTCCGGTAATACAATTACTTATCGCAGTAGTACAAGTTTTTGATAAATCAGGTTCAACCGGGCTTCCAACTTGGTAATTCTAAAAAAAGTATAAATAGTGAATGCCATTGTGTTTTCAAATATAAGAAACAATCTAGTCATCAAAAAAGGACAAGCATTATTTTGTTTATACTTACGGTACGGTATTCAAAAATGCGAAATAGATAAGAAGACAACAAATTTCATAATTGATATTTAAGTATTTATTCCATCTGGAAGCAAATGAGAAATTCGATTCAATGAAATTACGAACTATTTAACAATAAATGATATTTGAACTTTAGAAAATCTTTCCAGAATTGTTGCTTTTGTTCAATTTGTAATTCACACAATTGTCAAATCGCTCAATCAATTTAACTAGAATGAAAAGATTACGACTTTTCATTAGGCGGATGGTTATGAATTTGATTTTTCAAAATTAAACTTGTGCTGTTATCCAGTGTAATTATTCGCGCGCGACACTTTATCGAACGACTCTTGGCGCACAGCCAGTACGTTTTGCCTTTGTGGGTGTTGTTGCGGAAAAAGGCGTGGCCACCCATCAACAGCATGGGGCGTCCCTTTCGGCCCACCACCATTTTCAAATCCATCGGAAATTGAGTACTTGCTTCGTCGTCTCCTTCTTCGTCATCGAATTCTTGGGTACCACCACCGAACGACAGCTTGACAGGATGGATATCGAGCTTCACTGAGAAAACAAATAATTATCAGATCGAAAACAGTTAAGTCAAAGTTGAAGGTGTAGCGTAAACGAAAATGCGTGTGTTATTATTGATGGCACGATAACGAGAAGCACGATACTAGGAAAAACTGATAATTCCGAGCTGTCCAAATAAGTAACACAACCTGATTATGATTGACTGCAGGCATATATTTAACATCCAATGTGAACGACGTAGTTTCAAAATCTTAAGCGTAGTACTAGAAAATGCTAAACTGACTCAGAACGACGGCTCCTTCTCGTTCGACATAAACGAGTCCGATAGTGCCATGGTATTGATACCCAATCGACGGTAGCTGACCTTGTACTGCTCCATCGGATGGTAGTGCAACGTGTTGGTTACTTTTACATACACGATCCCGTTGATTTCGCGGGTAACGGCTCGAGCTTTGCATTTGTATCGGGTGAATAGGGAACACTTCCAGTTACACGTTTTGGCCGACTGTCTATCCTTGGTGTACGCGTGCCCGTTGTATAACAGTTTCTGCTGCCCCCGGCGAGTAGTGCCAAACACAGCCGGTTCGAAAACGCCTAAAATACAAATAAGACATATTAGCATGGCGTTATTATGTATGATATGTGAAAGGCATAGATTTAATAAATTAAGTAATTCAGTTGTAAATCATGTTTATATTTTTCCTTATAAATCGGTAATGAATCTGCTTATTTATTCTTATGATGTTTTCGGAATCATAACTACAATTTTATGATAATAATGGCTGTGATGGCGCGCACCGTTTGTTAAGCTGATTTGACCAACAACATGACTTCGGCACGGTATTCCAGGCGACGACGCGGCGAAACAAAGAACAGCAACAGTCAAGAAAATCTCATTCCTTCACACATTTGTAACCGCTTCTGGTATTTACGCTTGACATCTAACTCCTTTCAACCGTTGCGTTGACTTCAAAAACCTGTGCTGAGCAATTTGGCTTTCGTTGAAATCTATTGAATAAAATTTAAAATTAATCAACTTTCATCTATATCATGAATTATGCTATTAGTAAAATCTGAATGGATGAACTATGCAAATATATGATGATTAAACAAAGAGTGAACTACAGGCTTCCTGATTTTTTAGTCAAGCTTTCTTGATTTTCATTGATTTTTATGCAAAGACCATCAGGACAAAAAAGAAAAAAAAAACTATTTCTTAAGGCCTTATTAACCGAATCGATTACTTACTTGGACTGGATATTAGAGAATTAAGCCGAAACACGCCAACCTCATGATTTATGGTTGTGTTGAGAGTTCAAATGCAACTAATTTGTTGATCAATTACCACAACCTCCTCATATTTATGTGTTTTCTCTCCTTAAACTGGAAAGTAAGACTTGAAAATTAAATATTTCTCAAGATGTATTTTGAACACTTCACTTCACTTAATGTAAGTAAAGGATATAAATAAGATCACTCCAAAAACAAACGACCGAAAACACAATATTTTATACAAATCAATAAGGCTCGAAAAAAAACTGAGGTCTCTGTGTGTATGTATGTATGTGTGTAATAAATTGGATTTGGATTGGGATTGGAATTGGATTTGATGTGAATTGGATTTGGATTGGTTTTTTTTTTACTTGAATTGGATTTGGATTGGAATTGGATAGAATTTGGATTGGATTTGGATCGAATTTTGATTGGATTTGGTTCGAATTTGTATTGGATTTTTAATGGATTTGGATTGCATTTGGATCGTATTTGGATTGAATTTGGATCGGATTTGGATTAGATTTGGATCGAATTTGGATTGGATTTGAATCGGATTTGGATTAGATTTGGATCGAATTTGGATTGGATTTGTATAGAATTTGGAATGGATTTGAATTGAATTTTGATTGGATTTGGATTGAACTTGGATTGGATTTGGATTGGATTTTAATTAGATTTTTATCGAATTTGGATTAGATTTGGATCGAATTTGGATTGCATTTGGATTGGATTCGGATTGAATTTGGATTGGATTTTGATTGGATTTGTATTGGGATCAGGATTGAAATTGGATTGGATTTGGATTGGAATTGGATTGGATTTGGATTGGATTGGATTTAGATTGGATTAGGATTGGATTTGGATTGGATTTGGATTGGATTTGGATTGGATTTGGATTGGATTGGATTTGGATTGGATTGGATTTGGATTGGGTTTGGATTGAATTTGGATTAGATTGGATTTGGATTGAATTTGGTTTGAATTTGGATTTGATTTGGATTATGTTTGGACTGGATTTGGATTGAATTTGGATTGGATTTGAATTGGATTTGGATTGAATTTGGATTGGATTTGGCTTGAACTTGGATTGGATTTGGATTAGAATGGATTTGGATTGGGTTTGGATTGGATTTGGATCGAATTTGGACTGGATTTGGATCAAATTTTGATTGGATTTGGATTGAATTTAGATTGGAATTGGATTGGATTTGGATTGGATATGGATCGAATTTGGATTGGATTTGGATTGGATTTTGATTGGATTTGGATTGAATTTGGATTGGATTTGGCTTGAACTTGGATTGGATTTGGATTAGAATGGATTTGGATTGGGTTTGGATTGGATTTGGATCGAATTTGGACTCCAATCCAATCCAACTTTGATTGGATTTGGATTGGATTCGGATTGAATTTAGATTGGAATTGGATTGGATTTGGATTGGATATGGATCGAATTTGGATTGGATTTGGATTGGGTTTGGATTGAATTTGGATCGAATTTGGACTGGATTGGGATCAAATTTTGATTGGATTTGGATCGAATTTGGATTGTATTTGGATTGGATTCGGATTGAATTTGGATTGGATTTTGATTGGATTTGTATTGGGATCAGGATTGAAATTGGATTGGATTTAGATTGGAATTGGATTGGATTTGGATTGGATTTGGATTGGATTTGGATTGGATTAGGATTGGATTAGAATTGGATTTGGATTGGGTTTGGATTGAATTTGGATTGGATTTGGATTGAATTTGGTTTGAATTTGGATTTGATTTGGATTATGTTTGGACTGGATTTGGATTGGATTTGGATTGAATTTGGATTTGATTTGGACTGGATTCGGATAGGATTTGGATTGAATTTGGATTGAATTTGGATTGGATTTGGCTTGAACTTGGATTGGATTTGGATTAGAATGGATTTGGAATGGGTTTGGACTATATTTGGATCGAATTTGGACTCCAATCCAATCCAACTTTGAATGGATTTGGATTGGATTCGGATTGAATTTAGATTGGAATTGGATTGGATTTGGATTGAAATTGGATCGAATTTGGATTGGATTTGGATCGAATTTGGACTGGATTTGGATCAAATTTTGATTGGATTTGGATTGAATTTAGATTGGAATTGGATTGGATTTGGATTGGATTTGGATCGAATTTGGATTGGATTTGGATTGAATTTGGATTGGATTTTGATTGGATTTTGATTGGATTTGGCTTGAACTTGGATTGGATTTGGATTAGAATGGATTTGGATTGGATTTGGATCGAATTTGGATCAAATTTTGATTGGATTTAGATTGGATTCGGATATTTAGGATTGGATAGGATTGGATTTGGATTGGATATGGATTGGATTTGGATTGGATTTGGATCGAATTTGAATTGGATTTGGATCGAATTTGGATTGGATTTGGATCGAATTTGGATTGGATTTGGATTGAATTTGGATTGGACTTGGATTGGACTTGGATTGAATTTGAATTGAATTTGTATTGGATTTGGATTGGATTTGGATTTGGATCGAATTTGGATTTAGATTGGATTTGGATTGAATTCGGATTGGATTTGGATTGGATTTGGATTGAATTTGGATTGAACTTGAATTAGAATGGATTTGGATTTTGATCGAATTTGGATTGGATTTGGATCAAATATGTATTGGATTTGGATTGGATTCGAATTGGATTTTGATTGGATTTGGATTGAATTTGGATTGAACTTGAATTAGAATGGATTTGGATTTTGATCAAATTCGGATTGGATTTGGATTCGGATTGAATTTAGATTGGATTTGGATTGGATTCGGATTGGAATTGGATTGGATTTGGATTGGATTTGGATTGGAATTTGATTAGATTTGGATCGACTTTAGATTGGATTTGGATTGGATTTGGATTTGATTTGGATTAGATTTGGATTGAATTCGGATTGGATTTGGATTGGATTTGGATTGAATTTGGATTGAACTTGAATTAGAATGGATTTGGATTTTGATCGAATTTGGATTGGATTTGGATCAAATATGTATTGGATTTGGATTGGATTCGGATTCAATTTAGATCGAATTTGGATTGGATTTTGATCAAATTTGGATTGGATTTGGATTCGGATTGAATTTAAATTGGATTTGGATTGGATTCGGATTGGATTGGATTTGGATTGGAATTTGATTAGATTTGGATTGACTTTGGATTGGATTTACATTGGATTTGGATCGAATTTGGATTGGATTTTGATTGGATTTGGATTGGATTGGACGAAGTATTGAAGTAACCGACCTAAATTGAAAGCAATACAAATTGGAACAAACTCACCTTAAATGTCATCGCCAGCTCATCCATTCGATGCAAACACCAACGCCAAATCACTCTTTTGCCCACATGGACTATGACACCGTCAATCTATTACTTCCTGAAAAACTAGAT
Source organism: Armigeres subalbatus (assembly GCF_024139115.2). Classification (NCBI taxonomy): domain Eukaryota; kingdom Metazoa; phylum Arthropoda; class Insecta; order Diptera; family Culicidae; genus Armigeres; species Armigeres subalbatus. The sequence continues at coordinate 9,041,319 of NC_085139.1, read as the reverse complement.
TTGAAACTTTAGCTTGATTATCAGAGTCTTCACCGAGAACAGCTTCCAAATTCAATAAGGACTTGTTTTTCAATTCAAATCAATCACAGAAAGGCGTCAACGGAAACGGTAATTACATTTATTCTCTTTTGTTCATAAACGTTCTAGGTTGCATGGGTTGCGCGAAAGAAGCCGCGACGGCCAGCGTGCCACTACTTCCGCCGAGCAGTGCATCGTTTAGAAAAGATCCCCCAAAGGCGGACGAACGAAGCCCACCTAGCATGGGCGGCAATCTATTGCTACTTTTATTGCTTATGCCGACGGCGCCCGATAATTCGTGATTGTGGGCGTGCTTTACGTTCATTCGAGAGTTCACTTCGTCGATCACCACGATGCACGGACACTTGCACTTGTAGTATTGGTTGCACTTCCAGTACTGCTTGTTGTTGCGATGGCGATTTCGGAAAAAGGTTACCCCGTTCACCACCAGCAGGTGACGGCCGCTTCGCTGGGATGTTTTGAAGCTGAACTGCGGTGAGGCCTGGATCGGTTGTAACTGATTCAAAAAGGCAGTGTTTAATGATGCTAAAATGGAAAACAGAAACGCGTTATTCAAACAAGAAAATGATCTGACGATTACTATTGAAAAATACGTTAAAAGAACGGTAGGATAATCACGATTCATTATATTTATTTTTAATTATCAACGGCACCATAAAAAAAAGTTTTTCAACCAAAAATGTCCATGTTGATCATATTTTCTCATGATTGTGTGTATTCTTCAACATGCACGTTTCCGGAGTCAGCACGTTGGTAATAGCTCGTCCCTTGCATCCGCTGTGCCATTTTGTGCACTTCCAGTAGATTTTTCCACTGTGTGAGTTGTTTTTAATGTACCGATGGCCCTCGTAAATGAGCACGTTATTTCCACGGCCACTGGTGTACGTTGGCTTTGTTGTTGGTTTGACAACTTGTTCAGTATCATCGGTCTCTTCCGGTGCAAGAATCTCCGTAAGGATGTAGAACTGGTCAGTAACGTTTACCGCTAGAATGGGAAAGAATTGCTTAGTTCTAATCATGTTATTGATACAGTCCTGCAATGAATTGGAAAGAATACGCAAACATCGATCAAGTGGAAAAACCATTTATTATTTTTGATTACGAACCAATCATAACGAACGTTAAACACGTGCTTTGCCGCTGCTCAGACTTGTACCGTGAACGTTTTAAACAAAGGAAATATAGTGAATGCGGACACATTTCGGACGTTGAAGTCTGAAATTGTGTTAAAATATAGTAAAATGTTTCAGCAAAATAATGGTTACCGATCCAATTTACTAATAAAAAAACTAGTACTGCAATATAATTCGAATGCTGTGTGCAGAAATGTCAGAATTTTTTTATTCAGTATCCTCGTTCTCCACATGAACAGTTTTTCCAATCAATTTCTTCTCCCGAATACGATCCTTGTACCGGCGGAAACGGTTGCGGCCATGTACCTTACGTACAACTTTACCCATCATCTGCCGGATTGCTTTTTCCGTAACGCCATGCTGTAACCAGGCCTCTATCGCAAAAATAAAATAAAATCTTCACGTTAGTTGCCGAATGCATGTCGATTCAAATTTAATACAAACGAACCGTGGAAACAGGTGGAAAAAATATCATAGTTTTTCATCGCGTGCTTCTTCTCCCGGCGACTATTGCAATATCCGTTGTAGTTGTATCCGATCAGAGCCTCATCGAAGAAAACCAACTTGAAGAGGTTTTCGATCGGTACGTCCTTACCCAGCTTTTTTATCCGATTTAGGTGATCAATCTAGAAAAAAAAATTGAAAATAAACTCGTCATATCTGAGCAATGTCATGACTTACGTATTTTTGACGCATTGCCGGGCTGGTGCGGATAGCTTTCTCCAGCCGCTCGATGTCGCTTTCGGTTTCTATGGGGAATTTGAATCCCGGAACACTGTCTGGTTTTTGAGCAACTCGATGTAGGAAGGATTGCTTTGAATGTTCGGATTTTTGTCGCTTGGTTATGATTATAAACGATCTTTGTTTTACTTCACAACCAGTATCTGAAAAATTAAAAGAAAAACTAATTAATAATTTGGTTGACAGATATTCCGAAAAATGGTAACATTTTGAATGCATACTTTTCTGATTTTTTTTTTCTTCCTTTTTTGCACGTAACTAGGAAATAAAATCTATTCAACAGTCGACAATATTTTTTGACAGAACATAGAAAAAATGAAAATGTCTAAAAAACTGATTCTTGTAATAATAAACAAATAAATAAATCAGGACAACCTCAAATATGTTAAAGAGAGTAAACACGTCAATAACATTACCAACATTTTTTTATCTTTATTAGGTTTGCTACAAAACTGTTGAATACGTTTCCGTTGATTGTGTTGTTAGACCTTCGACGACCGGAAATTTTTATGGTGACTTTTGATAGAATGTCCGCTAGGTCGTCGTACGAAGTAACGCCATACATCTTCCAGGCCTCTGAAATGCATAAACAGATTTTATTATGCTATCTACAGAATGTTTTTTTATTCTAGTACTGCGCCGAATAAATATTCTAGATAGACGAACGTACATGCATATTCGAATAAATCATGTGTTTGTGTAGTAAAATTAGCTTAATAGCGTTCGAACAAACCATTATTCATATTCGTTTCTCCTATTATCAGCATGGCAGTAACCTCATAACAATTCCGTATGAAACAATCCGAGAAGATGTCCACAGTTTTCATCGGTCTACGTAGATACCTTGGATTCTAGTACCTGTGCCACGCGTAGGGTATCATCGCTTCGTCGGTGAATAATTTGGCGGAACAGTCCGGAATGTCCACGTAGAGAGGTTTTCGCTCGACCAGATAGGCCACATGTTTCTGCTTGATCGTACGGCTTTCTCCAGGCGTTCAATTTCGTCGGCGGTGTAAATAGGAAAGGAGAATCCTTCCACAGCAGACAATTTATGCAGCGGTTGATTTTTTTATTTTTTATTCCTTTCTTTATTTGGTAGGCACTCTGTGTTACTTAACCGCTACTGTGCCGAGATCTACTGTGGCATTCTGCTGCCAGAATCCACACAGAATCTATTTTTAGATTTTCCATTATCATTATAGAGCTTGCTGACGTTTACTCACCCTTCTCTTTTAATCGCTTGGGGAGGATAGGATTTGTTTTCATCGGGAAACGCTTCGGAAGCGTTTCCCGATGAAAACAAAACCCGTTCACTCTGTGCGCGTGCAAGAGAAAGATGATTAAATGTCAGCAAGCCTTATTGTTGTCGTTGCTTGTCCATCTCATCGTCAGTCCATTGTGTCCGTTTATCCATATCGTATATCCAATGATCGTTGCATTGTTCGGTTGCCATTTATCCGGGTAACGTTGGAGGAATGCCTCTAAGAAGAACAAGTTGTCAGTCGTCATTAGGCAGCCGTGACGGGGTACGCGCCAAACGCCACCGTGTGGGCTGCGGATCCGGCGACTGACGTGGGTTTGGTGGAGGGGCTGGGAACCGAACCCATGACCATTCGCTTGTAAGGCGAACGTGTAGCCAACTACGCTACGGGACCCCCCTTACAGCGGTTGATCATTGTGTTCAAATGTTTTGTACTGCAACAGCTGCAAGTCCTTAATCTTTACCTTAAAATGAGAAACTGTAAAAGTATGAGACGTTTAAGAAAACGGAATGAAATAAAAGAAACGGAAAATTGATGATACGAATTTTCAACAGACATAAACAAAATGTTAAACATTGGAGCAACGCGTAACAATTTATTTGTTTCAATTTATTGAATTGGTCAACCTATCGATACTGATGACCGCGCTTCGGCTTGCTTAGTAGCTCTCTTAGAGAACCTTTCTTCCGTCGTTCGGATATGATTTCATGGTTGTGCTCTCCTCGGCATATTATAGGACCTTTTCCATGTAAACGCGGCAGTGAAACACAGACGCGACAGCTAGAAGTAAGACCAATTCGTCAATAAATAATGTCAATTCAAAAATATTTAGTAATGAATCTTACCCCAATGCTCTTTTCTGAGTGCAGTTCCAGAAAATGTACCTATGTGAAACTTTGTTTCGCACAAAAGAGTGATTCCGTATCACCATGTTTTGCGTTCCTCGAATATTCATTACAAATGAAATTTCCTCCGGAGAGATAACTGTAATGAAAGAAAAAAAATGGTATAAGAAGCTTTATTTGATAAAATTGTTGAGTACTACCATGTATGGCTTAAAAATAGTTCTAATCTACAAAATCCTAGAATTTGGTTGGAATAACACTGTCATCGCTTAAAAAAACCTACTACAAAACAAACGCAAATTGAAAAACAATTTTGTTGCTAACATATATAAAATAAGCTTTAAAATCAGAAATAGTCATTACAAATTTTGATTAAACAAATTATTCTAAGCAATAAAGTCGAGAATTACATCCAAAAGAATGCTCGAAAGACAAACTGCAACTGTGCTAGTACTGCATTTACCTTGGAAATGGAAACAATAATGAAAGACCGAGGACTATCTTGTTTGAGAATACCTTTTTGTGCTGCAATTGACCAACAGTAGTCGTACAAATGCCGTAAATATTTCAATCCGCAACTATTGAAACACTTGAAAGCTCTAAAGTTTACTGATGGAGGTAAGGAGCAAAGTGATGTTTTGGTCGATTTTGGATTCAGCCAAAAATCTCGAATAGTAGTATTTTTACATCGATATGATGGTAAAATGTCTACGTCAATCGTAATAAATGTAACAATTCGTGGTAAAATAGTTAATTTGGTAACTCTTATATTAATCTTATAGAAAAATACTCGGAAACATTGATGTTTGCTTATCACACCACTTTGCCTCTAACCCTCTCACTTTATTCTGCATTCAGCCAGAGCAAAATATATGACTTCCTTAGATAATAATATCCAGCGGAAGACCAGCCGACATTTTCGAATGACCGACGGACTCTTCGGCAAACGGAGGCTCGTGATTGTGCACGTGGTATTTCACAATAGTCCCCCCGATGGTTGTAACTCTCCCGGGGCACTTGCAGAACGATGCGCACCGCCAGTAGCCCTTCTCCTTGCAGCCACCATTCCGACGGAATTTGTATCCACGAAATACCAGCAGCGGATGGCCCCGGCGACTGCGAATGTACTGAACTGCTTCCGGGTACAGCTGATCCCTCAAATCGTTACGATAGTAGATGCTCTGCAATGCCTGACCCCCGACCACTCTGGAACTGGGTATGATAGTTGTCGTTATGTAGCCTACGAAGAGAAATGCATCCGTTATTGGTCGAACGAAGTACTAGAATAGTTCGTTACATGATGGATTTTGGACATATTGATCACACTCTGCACAAATGCTAAGAATATACACAAATTGTTTTATTTCCGAACCACTATTCGCCTCTTTTGGCCCAACGTCTGTTTATACCAGTCTTCCAAATTGATGCTGGATAAATCCGTTTCCTCGAGAGTCGACGATCTGATGCGCTTCTGGTCATTCGCGTGGCAGTGCTCCGTCAGCTTGATAATTTTGTTATCCTGACAAATGACGCGTCCGTTGCATTTTGAGCTTTTGTAGCGAATGCACAGCCAATAGGACCGTGTTTTCCGGACTCGTTCACAGCGGTAAATGAAATCATCAAGGGTTAGCAGGGGTGCCCCACGCTGACTTCTAATAAATGTGCGATACTCTGTGGTATACTCAAAAACTGTAAATAAAATAGAATTACCGATTAATCATATAACTAATTCATGAATATTGTGTATCTACGTTAGTAAAATTAAAAAAATAAAACATTTGATTTGCCTCATCAAATTTTATTACTATTACACGTCAGTTGATTTTCGATCTTAGTAACTGCAATACAGAATCTTATGGCGAGAAACATTCCCAATCAACATGACCACGGTTTTTTGCACAATACTTCCTTGCTTACTAGGTATGTTGTTTTCATTGTTTCGACACTGTTGTTTAGCCCTTATTATCCCGGAAACCGTTTTCATTGGCCCGAAATCGCTTCCTTTGTTTACGGACGTCGTGAAAGTCTCGAATTCGGAGGGTTGGCTTATCATCCATTCCTCAGCAGACAGTTTTCCCCGGTTCGTAGATCTGCCGAAACAAGGATTTCATATCTTATCAACAGAAGGTAGTTTTCACGAGTATGATTAGTTTACCTTGCTTTCCAATCAGGTTCCAAACATCTGCGAATTAATGCATTATCAAAAGGAAAAGCCAAAATCTAGTACTACAAACACACCAGAACTATTCACTTTGACTAATTATTTCTTCGTATTCAAAACATATTGAGATCAGTCTTACCTTTTTTTCAGAGTTGTTAAACACATTCCACGGCGAACCCAGTATTTAGAAAATAGCTGATTCGATAGGTAAACGTCGGTCGGTCGACACGTGCTTCGCGATCAGATAGTGTTTTCGTCGATTTCCGTGGAAATTAAAGTTTGGGAAAAGTGATCACGCGAGTTGGGAACGGTTGTATAAATTAGTGAATATCAAGAAGAAATTGGTGAAAACTGAGAAGTGCAGTGAAATAGTTAAATTTGAAAGACGAGAGGACGCCATGGCTGTACGCCGAAAAAAAATCACTATCTTTGAAGTGAAGAAGATTTAAAAAAGATAAGAAGAAAAGATAACGATACCAGTAGTGGGATACAAAATGGCCACTGGTGGAACACCACCAGATGGAGGGGAGAATGAGTGGAGTACTAGTTGGAATATGGAAACGCGAGGAGATACCAACACTAACACCAATCCGACGCTGACGAACCAGAATACGAACACACAAACAAAAGCAAATGCGGAAAAAATCAGCTACCAGTACGTCAGGTTTTCATTGAGCTCAAGAACAGCAGTGAGAAGACATCCATCAACAAATACACACTCGGCTCATACTTGAGGAAAATCCAAAATACAATACTTCATACTGTACGCCAAACATAACGGAAGACGGTATATTGGAGGACGTTCAATCGAGAGTACCAGTAATGAGTGTCAAACGACTGCACAGGTATGTTGACGGAAGCAAGATGCAAAATTTACGAGTAAGTGTAACATTCCGCTCGAAAGAGCTTCCGGATAGTGTTAAACTGTTTTGTTGCCATACAAGAGTTTACCCGTTTGCACAAAGATTAGTTTTCTGTGCAAAATGTCCGCGGTACGGTCACATGACAGGAAACTGCAAAGGAAGGCAAAGATGTAGCACTGTGGAAAAACACATTAGGACAGCGAGGAGTACAACGACTGTAAATAACAGCAAAAATGCATCTACTGCAAGTCAGAATCACACCGGTCCGGGGCAACAGCTGGCGATGAAACACAGCGGTGAAATCCATCATGTCAAAGCAGAGTCTAACACAACTGGAAGCGAAGAGAATGATACCTGCCAGGATTTCCAATAACTACGAACCTTTGAGCAAACTGGAAGAATTTCCAACCATAAACGATACCTTTGCTAACACAGTTGCAAATGGCCACAGCCAGAAACTGCAAAGACCCAGACAAAACGAGGGACATCACAAGCCAGTTATGAACGCACCCCAACAGCATACAACAAAGGAAAAGGGGACGAAATGTAAGCAGGCAAAACAAAAGACCGAGAATTGGCGACGAACCCAGGATCAATGGTGCTAAGCCTAAAGAAGCAGAGCAGTTTCCCTCGATGGCGGGAGTAGGATTGCACAACGCACACAAAAGACCAGTGAAAACGAAAAATCTCGGGTACTTATTCAAAAGGACGTATTTGATTTTGTAAACAAAGATTCAAACGTCGATTAGTCTGATCTGATAGCCCTCCCACGCAAACCATCACCATAGACAGATAGGGGGAGGCTTCGGCTACCTGTTGGTAGTGTTGGTTTGCGTGGGAGTGCCATCAGATCGGACTAATCGACGTTTGAATCTTTGTTTACAAAATCACATACGTCCTTTTGAATAAGTACCCGAGAAATAGTTAATCTTGAAAGAAAAGGCAGCGGCTCAACAAGAGGCCACGCAGCGAATAAATAGCGTTATCATTAAGTTCTACACGGACTTCATAGTCCAGGAGGGAAGTGATAGTGAAATGGCAGGAAAGTTCAAAAAGTGGTCGAAAGAATATCTCGTTTAGGAATCAAGGAAAAGGGGGAAAAATAGTGAAAACAATAAATAAAGCAGAAATGAATAAGTGGAATAAAATAATACAATGTAACATTCAGTCAGTGAACAAAAATAAAGAAGAATTATCACGAGTGCTACGTCAAGAAAATTACGTAGCAGCAATTCTATCGGAAACATGGACATCGTTGGAATTAGAAAACACAAACAAATACAAGTGAAATTAAATTCAACTCCATTATTATTGACGACGATCTTCAGCTACTGATCCGTCTTAAAAATGTGAGAAGAAGGCAATACCAAAGAACTCGCGATCCCGCGTTGAAAGTTATTTGGCGAGATTTGCAAAATGAAATTAAAAAACGTTTCGCTATTCTGAGAAATACCAACTTTGAGAATAATGTCTCGAAGTTGGATCCCAGTTCGAAACCCTTTTGGAAATTAACGAAAATTCTTAAAAAACCTCAAAAGCCAATTCCAGCGCTTAAAGAGGGAAATAAAATTTTATTCACAAATGGTGAAAAGGCTCAAAAACTTGCTCAGCAGTTCGAGAGTGCCCATAATTTTAGTCTAGGTCTCACGAGTCCAATACGAAGATATTATCAATCAAGAGAATGTTTTTGACCATTCGTCGGGAACTAATTTGGATGAAGTGAGATCTATTACTAGAAAATTTAAAAATATGAAAGCCCCGGGTGATGATGGTATCTTCTACATACTTATCAAAAAACTTCCTGAGAGCTCTTTATCCTTTTTGGTTAATTTATTTAACAAATGTTTTCAATTGGCATACTTTCCAGATAAATGGAAAAACGCCAAAGTTGTTCCAATTTTGAAGCCGGACAAAAATCCAGCTGAGGCTTCTAGTTATCTAATCAGTTTGCCTTCTTCAATAAGCAAACTGTTTGAAAAGATTATTTTAAATAGAATGATGGTTCATATTAATGACAATTCTATTTTTGCTGATGAGCAATTTGGTTTTCGCCATGGGCATTCAACCACTCATCAGTTATTAAGAGTTACGAACTTAATTCGGCTCAACAAATCTGAAGGATATTCGACTGGAGTTGCTCTTCTTGATATAGAGAAAGCATTTGACAGTGTTTGGCATGAAGGTTTGATTGTAAAATTGATGAATTTTAATTTTCCTCTGTACATCATTAAAATGATCCAAAATTATTTATCAGATCGCTCACTGCAGGTAAACTATCAGAATTCTAAATCTGATAGATTACCTGTAAGGGTTGGTGTCCCCCAAGGCAGCATACTGGGGCCCATATTGTATAACATTTTTACTTCTGACTTACCTGATTTACCACCAGGGTGTCAAAAATCTTTGTTTGCAGATGACACAGGTCTCTCAGCCAAAGGGCGAAGCCTTCGTGTCATTTGTAGTAGATTGCAAAAAAGTTTGGATATTTTCTCCACTTACTTGCAAAAATGGAAAATTTCCCCGAATGCTTCCAAAACTCAGCTTATAATTTTCCCACATAAGCCGAGAGCTTCTTATTTGAAACCTTCTAGCAGACATATTGTCACTATGAATGGGGTTCCAATTAATTGGTCTAGCGAAGCCAAATATTTAGGACTTCTGCTGGACCAGAAATTAACTTTTAAAAATCACATTGAAGGCCTTCAAGCCAAATGTAACAAATATATTAAGTGTCTATATCCACTTATAAACAGAAAATCAAAACTTTGTCTTAAGAACAAACTTTTGATTGACAAACAATTTTTTAGACCAGCCATGTTGTATGCTGTGCCAATATGGACTAGTTGCTGCAATACTAGAAAGAAGGCACTTCAGAGGATTCAAAACAAAATTTTGAAAATGATTCTGAAGTTGCCTCCGTGGTATAGTACCAATGAACTTCATAGAATTTCTAATATTGAGGCATTGCAACAAATGTCCAACAAAATAATTTCCAATTTTAGACAAAAATCGTTGCAATCTTCTATTGCAACGATTAGCTCCTTGTACCCTTAGTATAAATTAGGTTAAGTTTAGTTTAAGTAGAAAACATTGTAATTCCTACACGGTTTAATTCAACCAGAGGAAATATCCTAACTGCCAGAGGCAATTGAAATATATTAATAATAAATAAAAGCGTAACATAGCAAATAAGGATGATAGTGTTAAGAAAACACGGAACACCTAGTCTAAGAGATAAATGCATGTATTAGAAAATTAGCAAATAAAAATAGTTAAATAATAAAAAAAAAAAAAGAAACAAACAAATACAACATATCGAAAGGGTCCCTCTATAACGGTAGGCGCTTTTGAAGATGATGCCACAAAGATACTTGACAGAACGAAGGGTTCTAGTAGGAGAGGAACGCACATCATGAATTATGGGGCCACACGTCTAATGACAGGAAAGGGACCATTTTGGCCGACATGATAACAAATAGCGAAGTTGTTTTATTGAATGATGGGTCGAATACACACATACCAATCGGAATTAACAGACAACCATCGGCGATAGACCTGACAAAACGAACTAGTCGCTCTCTTGACTTCTGGACATCGTAGCGTTCTGACGTGTTAATTCAAGAAAGAACATTTATCTCGCTCATAGGCCACCCATTTCACTAACCTTGCATGATGATCTTCCGCACAATAGTTTTCTTATAACTTTCGGGTTCTTGTTTTGACAAGGTCAAAAAAGTAAAAAACTATCACCGGACTGAAAAACCGTAAGAAACAGATTTTAGCGCAAAAAGTCTTATTTAATGTTAGTAGGCCGAACAAAAAGGATTATACGAACACTTCTTGCGACTTCTTATTACCATGTTGATGTGAAATTTTCATTCTTTACTAGCAGACCTGACAAACTTCGTTTCGCCTAAAAATTATTTATTATGTGACGATTAGCTCTCGAGTTATGAAGAAATTTCTGTTTCATTTGTATGAGAGCCCCCCTTTCCAGAAGGGGGAGAAGTCTCGAACCACCACAAAACCATATCTTCTCTTCCAAAACCTTCACATTTTTCACATTTGGTTCCATTTGCTTGATTAATTCTCGAGTTATGACGAAATTGGTGTTTCATTTGTATGGGAGCCCCCTTTTCCAAACGGGGGAGGGATCTTGAACCATCTTAAGAACCTTCCCCGGCCCCAAAAACTTCTAAATACAAATTTTCACGCCGATCGGTGCCAAATGACTTAAAAATGCATGAAACGTCGAGATCTGATGTTATTCAAAAAAAAAAAATTAAAGAAAAATCGATATTTTCTCTTAGAGCATTTTTGGGATTTTTTTTTCAGATGATGAACATTTTTTCGTCGAATTTTAACGCCGGACGATACGCAAACGTTTTCGTAGCCAAAAATATCCCCCTATGCAAAATTTGAGCTAAATCGGACATGATTTAGGGTTGCTCAAAATTAACTTTTTTTTTTCTCACAAGGGGGATTTTTTCTGTTTTTTTTATGCCGAAGGACTCAAAATGCATGAAACTTTAAGAATTAATTTGAAAAAAAAATAAAACTGTTTTGGGACTTCGGAAAAAAAATCTTATGGCGAAAACAATTTTTCATCGAATTCAAAAAACGAACAATACACCCAAAAAAAATACCGTGGTAGAAACTACTATTTCGTAGACTACACTCTGTTTTTAAAACAACCATGGAATTTTGTTAAATTATACCATGGTTTCAGTTCAAGTGACAACATTCCGCAAGGGCCACAGTTGATTTTTGCGCATAGTAAAATCAAACGGGTTTGTTTTCTGCTGAAAATCGTCGGTGCATATTCTTAAAATATGCCCCTATGCAAGCTCCATCGGACATAATTTAGGGGTGCTCAAAATTTTGATTTTTTTTTTTTACTTTGAAAACTTTTGAGATCAGATTTACGGAGAAAATTATCAGATTGCGGTTTTTATTACGCGGTACCACATGAATTAAAACACAATGTGTAAAAATCAAGTTACACAAAAATTCAAAATTTTGATAGCAAGATTTTGAGCACTCCTAAATCATGTCCGATGGAGCTCAAATTTTGCATAGAGGCATATTTTAGGGCTTAGGAAATGTTTGCGTAACGTCCGATATTTAAATTCGATGAAAATTTTTCGTAGTTCCAAAACAGTAGATTTTTTTTAAAATAAATTCTCAAAGTTTCATGCATTTTGAGGTATAAAACAACCGAAAAAATTTGATTTATTTTTAAGCACCACTAAATCATGTCCGATTTAACTCGAATTTTGCAAAGGGGAATACTTTTGGCTACGAAAACGTTTGCGTATCGTCCGGTGTTAAAATTCTACGAAAAAAGTACCAAAAATGTTCTAAGAGAAAAAATCAATTGTTTTAAAAAAAAATGTTTTTGGAATAACATCAGATCTCGACGTTTCATGCATTTTAAGTAATTTGACATCAAAAACAAAAATTCGATTTTCGACTTTTCCTTTGTTCCCCCCTTGGAAAAATGTTCATGGGTAAAAATTTCAAAACTTTGATGAATTTTAGGCACCCCTAAATCATGTCTGATTTAGCTCAAATTTTGCATGGGGTCATATTTTTGGGTAATGAAACTTGTGAGCAATGTCGTTTTTTAATTCGAAAATGTCATTTTCATTGGCACCCCTGCAGTCTTCAACCTTCAGTCTTCAGCGTCCAGTCTTCAGCCTTTAATCATCAGCCTTCATCCCAGTCTTCAGTTATCAGTCTTTAATCTTCAGCTTTTCAGTCTTCATTCCAGTCTTCAGCCTTCAGTCTTGAGTCTTCAGTTTTACCCTTCAGTCTTCAATTATCAGCCTTCAGCCCAGTCTTCAGACATCAATGTTCAGCCTTCAGTCATTCCGCCCGTCACCAGCTTTTAGTCTTAAGTCTTAAATGTTCAAACTACTGTCTTCATTCGTCAGGCTTCAGCTTTTAGCCTTCAGTCTTCAATTTTCAGTCTTCATCCTTCAGTCTTCAGTCTATAATCTTCAGTATTCAGTCTTCAATATTCAGTCAATCTTCAGTATTCAGTCTCCAGTAGGGTGGTCTAACCGGTAGTACCGAAACCGGTAATACCGGTATTACCGGCCAATTTTGGGTACCGAAAATACCGGTATTAGAGACGGAAAATACCGGTATTTTCGGTATTCTGAATTTCGCTGTCAGTATGATAAATCTCGAATAGTTTTCACCCAAATATATCAGCTAAACCGCATGTAATTGCATATCTGTCCCATATAAATAGGAAATCCAGCATAAATATGACAAATATTTGATTACCAGCAGTAAAGCATCGTGCAAAAAAACAATTAAATGCGCGCATGAGTAACTTTGTCCAAGTAAGCATCATTGACGACGTTCACGATACAACAAAAATCGATCATCTTCGTCATTAATCATACGTGTTGCTTCATTCTCTTAGCCATCTGTCAAACTGCGAATGACTTTTTTCTCAACATTGTTGACATCTTCCAAAGTTTTCCCGCAATATATGAAATTGTGAATGAGGCACGTGTCGTAGTAGTTCTTTTTCGTGGATCATCTGTGAAAAACAATTTTTTGCAAAAATATGTCCGTTCTGAATTCGGAAAAGAATTTAAATTTGTGGCTGATGCCAAGGCACGCTGGAATAGCTTGTTATCTATGCTCAAACGGATCGATGAGTTGCAGCTTTATTCCAAATTCTACCTCAGTGATTGTTTGACGGTTGGTGAAATAATTCAAGCCCTCGAACCTGGTCAAGCTGATGTGGAACTACTCTGCTGTGAGTTCTGCACTCTATATGAAGCCGACGTGGAGCTCCAATCTACATTGGAACAATTATCAAATTAAACCAAAGGAATTTCCGCCACTTATTCTATGCTTTGAAGGAATAAATCCAAGAGAGCTGATCAGAATACGCCGATCTTTTTGCTTTTTTGAATAGTTCTGCCGTGAAGCAATTGATCAGAAACGATTTTGTCATTTTCTTCAAGACATCTAGAGCTATTTTGATTAAGCAAGCGGACGAGATTTTGAAGCGTCGTAATTTGTGAAGCAATCGTTGAAACTGAGACAACGACCATACCTGATAATCGGTACGAAGAAGATGCCTCTGTGGATATTTTTTCTGGTTCATCGATTAAAGAACAACTCGTGAAGAGACTGTAGCAAAACACTTGCGTTGCTGGTGGCAAATACGTTGACGCCAGGATCCTTGCATGCAATCCGTAAGGAATTCTCCTACTATGAATCTGGAGGGATTAATAAGTATTTGACACTGATTTTCGACGGTCTTGGAACCATTCGTCCAACTTCGGTTGAACCAGAGAGGGATTTTTCAGTAGTTGGCAACATTGCCAACAAAACCCAATGCGGATTGGGAGATGAGTCGCTCAGTATGTTATGTCTACTTAAGTTTTGCTTTTCCAAGCTCAACAAGCAATGTTTTTTACATTTGAAGTTTGTCAACAAATGTTGTTTTACATCAAAAGTCCAAATCAAAAGTTTTTCTTTTAATACCTGACATTTTTACAAAAACCGGTATTCTTTTTTTTTTTTAACCATTTCATTTATTTGGTGGGCTCAGTCGTGTGTGACACGTTGCGGAGCCGCAATTCTTAAGTATGATATCTTTATAATTTGTATCATCGTCACGTCACGCTCCTAGGGGGGAGGGGGGGTTCCGAACAGCGTGACGACTCATACAAAAATTTTAGAGGTTTAATACAAAAAGTGTGACAAAGGGGGGAGGGGGGTCGAAAATCGCCAATTTTTGCGTGACGTACTTTATGGATGTTCCCTTATCATTAACAGTTAGTAGAGGAGGGACATAGACCATGATACTCGTGGTGACTCAAGGTTATATTTTACTTAATTCAGGATGGACGGGGTAAGGATTTGGAAAAAAACGGTATTCTACCGGTATTACCGGTATTGACTCCACCAAATACCGAATACCGGTATTTGTTAAAAATGGCCAATACCGACCACCCTAGTCTCCAGCCTTCAGCCTGCAATCTTTAGTCTTCAGTTTTCAATTTTCAGTCTTCAGCCTTCAGTCTTCAATATCCAGTCTTCAGTTTTCAGTCTAGAGTCTCCAGTATTTAGCCTTTAGTCTTTAATGTTCAAACTTCAGACTCCCGTCTTCAGCCACCAGTCTTCAGCCTCCTATCTTCAATCTTCAGCCTTAGGTTTTCAATCTTCAGTCTTCAGCTTCCAGCCATAAGTATTCAGTCTCCAGCTTTTGGTCTTCAGTCTTCAGCCTTCAATCTTCTTAAATTTTCAGCCTTCAGTCTTCAGTCATCAGTGTTCAGTCATTCAGGCTTCAGTCTCCCGTCTTCAGCCACCAGACTTCAGCATTCAGCCTTCAGTCTTCAATCTAAGTCTTCAGTCTCCAGCTTTTAGTCTTAAGTCTTCAGTCTTCAGACTTCAGTCTTCATTCATCATCCTTCAGTATTCATTATTCAGTCTTCAGCCTTCAGTCTCCAGCCTTCAATCTTTAGTATTCCGTCTTCAGTCTTCAATATCCAGTCTTTAGTCTTTAGTTTTCAGCCTTCAGTCTTCAGTCTTGAGTCTGCAGTAGTCAGTCCTTAGTCTTAGTGCTCAGGCTTCAGTCTCCCGTCTTCAGCCAACAGTCTTCAGTCTCCCGTCTTCAGCCAACAGTCTTCAGCCTACAATCTTCAATCTTCAGCCTCCAGCCGAAAGTGTTCAGTCTCCAGCCTTCAGCCTTAAGTCTTCAATCTTCAGACTTCAGCCTCCAGTCTTTAATCTACAGTTTTCAGTCTTCTTTTTTTATTATTCTTTACTCACCACTCAACTTGTACCCCATCGAACGGTTTGTGATTTATTCCATCCGCCGATTTCAGCCTTTCGATACATTTGGGCCTTCCGATGCTTTCAGTCTTTCTAGTTCAACCTTTCCTAGGACACTCGTGCCAGCGAGATCCCGTTAAAATAGCGTAACAGCTTTCCTTTGCACTTAGTTGACACTTTTGAAGCTTTTCATACTTCTATTTAATGAAGGTTATTTAATAAATAATATTTTAATCATCTGTAAACATAAAAATGAAATGTCCTTTGTTAGTATCCACATAATCACTCGTTGTTGTCTGTTGTTTCCGGACTTAATACGATATTTCCACATCCAAAAATCACGAATATAGTAAATTAAATCGTCAAAAACTAAAATTAAAATTAATATGGTAATTTCGCATGGACAGTTCACAACGCGCATTTTTGTCTACTATACAGGATAACGTCTCCCGCCAACAAGTCTCTAATGAAATAGTCACTTCTCAAGAAAATATCGTACGTTTGTTCAAAATGAATCTTTCGTTTTTCTACTTTTCAAACAGAAATTCAAATACAATAAAATCCAAGCAGCAAAAAGATAAGTTTGTCCGCTTTTCGGGTAATCCTTTTAGCTTCCTTTAAGTGGTGAACTTCTTTTCGTGAAAAAGTCACTCAAATAAAGATTATGTTTAAAAAAAATTAGCTTCCTTTCAATTTTATCACATATCCACAAAATATGACACATAATAATTTATTGTTTCCTTTTAACTTCCGGTTGGGTATTTATTATTACATGATTATGCACCGGCCACATAATGTCATGTGTAGGTCTACCCGGTTTGGAGAATCGTTCGATTATTCGAGCTTTGCATCTGAAAAAAAAAGAGAAATTTGTTTTTATAATATAAGCTAATTTATCTCAAGAACCTAATTGACACTCACTTGAGCCTTTTTGCTTGGCAGCACCGCCAACTGACGGAGCAGCTATGCTTTTTCTCTATTTCGAAAAGGTATCCGAGATGGGAGATTTGGCGATTGCCTCGACGATTTTTGGTGTATTTCACTAAAAAATAGAAGTAAAGATGATTCTATTTTTATGAGAAACAATTTAATAATCATGCTTGAACTGATAACATTGAATTGTTATATTCGTTTGGAGTCAGAAATTAAATGCATATATTTATTCTATCATAACAATATCACATCCCTTCTGAATATATTTCCACAGCCATTGCTAAACTAAAATATTGACACATCTAAGGCATGGGCTTCTTTCCACAATAGGATTTCTTTGAAGGATTTGGACGATCAGGAGCAAGAAAATGATTATGTTTCCCCTAGATCGGTAATAGGTAATCGGCTCGACCACACTGATGGCTCCATCGATATACGCTCGCTAAAAAAATATAAATGAAAAAAATATTAATAACCAATATGAAAACATAAGCAAATAGGACATTAACTTCGATAACTGTTCGATAAGAATGCATTCTACTACTACGCTAAATTGTCATTACACACTCTTTATCTTAAAATCAAAAGCATCACCATATTGCAATTCGGATGTTCTTCTCAAAGATGTTCTGTTCAAAGAGAACAAATGTCCGTCGATTGATAGTTGCCTTTCCTGATTTTTCATTAAATAAGTTACATTTGCATTTGCATGTCAATTGACTATATATTTAAAATCTTCTAATAAGAAAAGCCAACGAAACTTTTAAATAAAAAAAAGCTTATAGAAGTGATAGAAAAAGCTATTCTTTCAACTCATTAAACTTGCTAATTTATCGCAGCACTGGCTTTTTTCGCTATTCGCAATTGAATCTGTGAGCGGCTTCTAGTACTACACAATTATTTTATAACCGGAATTTAATCCATTTTTAGGATCTTTTCCGTCGAAGTACCGCCTCTTTGTTTCCAGCAAAACAGATTTTAAAAATCGAGTAACAAAAGCCATTTTTGATGAAACATTTGTTTCTACTTTTCTACAAATTTTGACAAGTTGCAGTTGATCGAAATCGAGATTACATACCTGTTCAAACAGCGCCACTTTTGAAAAGCAAAACCAGCAATATTCATGATTTATAGATAAAAGTATCCTCAGAAAACACAATTAATAATCAAATTTTCAACATATTTTTTTTAATAATACGCTTTCAGACGTCCGTCGACAATTTACATTCAATTGTTGATATTCGAACAATGTAAAATGCTTTCATTTGAGCTGTTGAAGCTTATCAAAAAAGAAAGATGCAGTTGTGATCCAGTTTTTCAAGATGTTTGAACTTTTTAGCTTTAACTACTTCTTGTAACGTGATTTAGTCGATTTAGTCTTCGTCTTCGCCCGGAAAGTTCGTTGTCTCATTCGGTTACGACGTTGTTTAATTGCTATTGCCATCTGGTTGCTCAACTCTTCCTCTGTCAGTCCTTCCGATTCATACGCATCTGCAAAAGGACATGTTTCGTACGGATGATGTATAAAATAGCTCATTTACGTCACAGGACTTCTTTTTTTCGATTGTTCAATCTGAGATCCATACAAGATGCTTACAATCGGACAAGGGTACGATAGAAATAAAAATCACTCACCTAAAAAGCATCTGTTAAATATGTCATATCCTTTCATGGCAATTTTGCATTTACCAAGTACGTTCCCTCCATTGCAGTTGTAATTTTCAAGGGCTTCGTCGGCGAAAATAAACTGCATATAGTTGGCAATCTGAAGGCCCTTAGGCTTTTGACTTAAAAGCATCATCTGCGAAAAAACGAAACATCTCACTAATCTAGTACTGCGTACTATCGCACACCATACATATTCTTGCCGTGTATCGGTTTTCTCCGTCACGAATTGTTCCAAACGCTCCACTTCACTGCCACTGGTGATGGGGAATGAGAATCCGCCTCGAATGCGACTCACCCTGATCGTGCGGCGTTGTTGGGTTTTCGTTGGTTGTTCCCGTGGCAGGTTCCCTCGAATCTTGAACTCCTCATCATCCATACAAACGTAGTAACAGTCCTCATCTTCCGATGTTTCCTCTGAAATTCCATCAGTTTGAACAATAAGATTTTGTAGTCCAAAAGTTTATCGTTTAAAATGAGTTATAATGAATGTATTTTGTTTCTCGTATATGTCAAGGATTGGCGTAGGATTGCCAATTGCGGAGACGGCGAGTTCGATTCTCGGTCCGGTCTATGATGTTTTCGGGTTTTTGTTTCGATGTTTCGATGACTAAATGATTACGCAGGTCTATGCAGTATCGACCACATCCTTAGCTTAGTTTAGCTTAGCTTAACTTAGACTGACTCCGTGATTGATCAGAACTGGTGTAAATTGCACTTCGATCCAAGTCAATGGTGGTTGGGGTCAACCATCTATACTCGAAGTGCACGATTCAGAAGCTCGCAAATGTTGATCAATAACAACGCCAGCCAAGTTCTGCGTACTAAATAAAACACAATTGGACACGCATTATTTTTTAAATATTTTATTATTCATCGTAAGGGTGAAGAATCAATCACATAAACTAGGAGATTGTTATTTGGGAACGCGAGGAAAGTAGAAATAGAGAGGGGTTCAATAGTGAAGTCGAGTTTAGCGTGATTACAATATCCTCTAGAACCGATTACTTGTGCTTAACCTTTTGCTCAGTAAGCAAAAGGATCCCTCTAGGGCCGTCGAGCACATAAAACGAAACACATAGTATTGTCAATGATTATTTGACATGAACATAAACTTTCTCTATTGTAATATAACTAATAATAAAAAATCAAAGCATTTGCTGGACGGATAACGTATCATAACGGCAAGTGAAACAGCAGGACTCATATTGAAAGTCAGTTTTAGATCAGATTTATCAATATAAAAATATTAAAACATTCGACGAGATTTTTTATATAGGGTATAATTGGAAACGGCTCACCGGATTTTCAGTATTTTTCAGTCGGGATTAAGTCTCACAGTGTCAGTCAAGAACACTCAACACACTTCTTTTTTTATAAACACGCGTTCTTGGACACTTATGTCGTTTTCGTTTTTGAGGTATAGCAATACCGTTTAGTGCAGCATGTTTCACGGCAAAAACGAACGTTTTGAGTGTAGTTGGTTTTGTTTGTTATGGATACCTGATGGATAAAAAAAATCGCGGGATATCATCGATCTGCTAGGCAGCAGTTTTTCAAAATCAATTCACCACTAACTAAAAAAAAGGATAAATATCGTAATCCGCCGAATTCCACCTTTTTTCGCATAGCGAGAAAATAAAATGTCACCAGAGAAAAACACACTCTTCCACGTGCAAAGCTTACTTCGATCCCTCTATCATTGAAGATGTGACCGTCAGGACTTTTCATACCTACTTCAATAATCCACAATTAAATATGTATTTAAAAAAATGCTAGCAATTTTATCGCGCAAACATCAATGAAAAATCTCATGACTTGCCAACGATAGCAGTAATAAGATCGATTGCACACTAATTAATGTTCTACCTACAGATGCAGAAATTGATTTTTGACGTATAGACTACGCTTTTTTTTTATTCTCTTCGCGTTCTACTACAAGCTTCGCACCGAGAAACTGAGAAATTAATGAATTTCAACCGCGTAATGAAAAACCTGGGTGTATTACAGAATATTACGACCGATTATGATTCCCAAACTAATTTTCTGATTTTCTATGCAGATTTTTTTTCACTTCGCGTGCTTCTCGGACAAGCTTGCACGACCAGCAGTTTTACGATCGCTCGCACACCAAATATTTTGAGTGCTTTGATCATGAAATTGTTTTTTTACTTTGCTTTCTTCCCGGACAAGCTAGTGCGCCTATCAGTTGCATGATCGATTGCAAAATAATCAATATTTTGCTCATCGTCGTATAGAAATCGATTTCTTTCACTCCGCATTCTTCCCGGACAAGCTAACGCGCTCAGCAGTAACAAGATCGATCGCGAATTCTTTGTTTAAGCAGAGCCGTAGCGGAGCTTAACCCTTATTGGGCACCCCTATCTTACAAAGAAATATAAGATTGCAATACAGATTTTACATTTATAGAACAAATTGAAACTTATCTTAAAGAAGTAAGAACAAAATCTTTGACCTAGAGTAGCAAATATCTACAATAAAAATTTTAAAAAAATACTTTAATTAAAAGTCAATATTGAGCCAGCCAGATAATCTTTTAGTTTGTGCAAAATATAAGTGGGTTGATCGATGGTCGACATCGCTTTCAAACCGAATCGGATAAAAAAATGGATGGATCGATGCTGTCGGACCATGTCAGATCAAGAAAAATAAAAATCTGATGTGGTTGGGAGGAGATTTGATGAAACTACTGGACTTAGATTATTGAAATAAAACTCTGGAATAAGTTGATCAATGATCGGCTGTTTACAAATTACGTTACTTAAATTTTTTGAAATTTCAGAAAATTTCCTACACGGTACGTAGATAGTTCGCGTAATTCAATAACGTTTTGCTTTGATCCGTCGAAAAATAATATAATTGGTGCGCGTAAGATCGTGTTCTTGTTCCATACGCAGATAGTTTGCCCAATCCGATATTGTTTTGCTTCGAGCGGCCTGTAAATATTTTAATTAGTGCGCGTAAGATCGTTTTCTTGCTCCAAAAGCAGATTTGTTCGCACGATCCGGCATTATTCTGCTTTGTGCGCCCGAAAAATAAAATAATTAGTGCGCGTTTGATTGTGTTTCTGTTCAGTGCCGAGATAGTTCGCGCGATCCGATATCTTTATGCTTCGATCAGATAAATCATAAATTATTTAGTGCGGGTAAAATCGTGTTCTTGCTCCGTACGCAGATAGTTCACCCAACCCGGTATCGTTCTGCTTTGAGCAAAATAATTAGGGGCTGTAAGACATTTTTCTTGTTCATACCTAGATAGTTTGAGCGATACTGTATCGTTTTGCTTTGAGTAGTCTTTCAACTTGTTTAGTGCGCGTTTGATTCATATGATCCGGTGTCGTTGCTTTGAGCGGTCGATAATAAAATTAATTAGTGCGCGTAGGATCGTAAGATGTTGAACTCATACTTCACAAAACGTCACATGAATAAAGTTTGGACTTAGATTATTGAAATAAAACTGGAATAAGTTGATCAATGATCGTCTGTTTACAAATTACGTTACCTTAAATTTTAGAGATTTCAGAAAATTTCCTACTTGCGCAGATAGTTTGCGTAATACAATAACGTTTTGCTTTGACCGTCGAAAAATGATATAATTGGTGCGCGTAAGATCGTGTTCTTGTTCCATACGCAGATAGTTTGCCCGATCCGATATTGTTTTGCTTCGAGCGACCTGTAAATATTTTAATTAGTGCGCGTAAGATCGTTTTCTTGCTCCAAAAGCAGATTTGTTCGCACGATCCGGCATTATTCTGCTTTGTGCGCCCGAAAAATAAAATAATTAGTGCGCGTTTGATTGTGTTTCTGTTCAGTGCCGAGATAGTTCGCGCGATCCGATATCTTTATGCTTCGATCAGATAAATCATAAATTATTTAGTGCGGGTAAAATCGTGTTCTTGCTCCGTACGCAGATAGTTCACCCAACCCGGTATCGTTCTGCTTTGAGCAAAATAATTAGGGGTTGTAAGATTTTTTTCTTGCTCACCCCTAAATAGTTTGAGCGATACTGTATCGTTTTGCTTTGAGTAGTCTTTCAACTTGTTTAGTGCGCGTTTGATTCATATGATCCGGTGTCGTTGCTTTGAGCGGTCGATAATAAAATTAATTAGTGCGCGTAGGATCGTAAGATGTTGAACTCATACTTCACAAAACGTCAAATGAATAAAGTTTGGACTTAGATTATTGAAATAAAACTCTGGAATAAGTTGATCAATGATCGGCTGTTTACAAATTACGTTACTTAAAATTTTTGAAATTTCAGAAAATTTCCTACACGGTACGTAGATAGTTCGCGTAATTCAATAACGTTTTGCTTTGATCCGTCGAAAAATAATATAATTGGTGCGCGTAAGATCGTGTTCTTGTTCCATACGCAGATAGTTTGCCCAATCCGATATTGTTTTGCTTCGAGCGGCCTGTAAATATTTTAATTAGTGCGCGTAAGATCGTTTTCTTGCTCCAAAAGCAGATTTGTTCGCACGATCCGGCATTATTCTGCTTTGTGCGCCCGAAAAATAAAATAATTAGTGCGCGTTTGATTGTGTTTCTGTTCAGTGCCGAGATAGTTCGCGCGATCCGATATCTTTATGCTTCGATCAGATAAATCATAAATTATTTAGTGCGGGTAAAATCGTGTTCTTGCTCCGTACGCAGATAGTTCACCCAACCCGGTATCGTTCTGCTTTGAGCAAAATAATTAGGGGCTGTAAGACATTTTTCTTGTTCATACCTAGATAGTTTGAGCGATACTGTATCGTTCTGCTTTGAGTAGTCTTTTAACTTGTTTAGTGCGCGTTTGATTCACATGATCCGGTATCGTTTTGCTTTGAGTGGTCGAAAATAAAATTAATTAGTGCGCGTAGGATCGTAAGATGTTGAACTCATACTTCACAAAACGTCACATAAATAAAGTTTAAAAAAGATCGTGTTCCTGCTCCGTACGCAGATAGTTCGCACGATCCGGAGTTGTTCTGTTTTGAGCGGTGGAAATTTCGTTGGTTAAAATCATTATTAAGAAAACAAAAAAAAACTGAGATGGTCGCATCACTTATCACAGTGACTACAGATCTTTCGATGCCTACTTACTAACTAAAAATCCTTCCTGTGGTTTTTATGGAGACGTAGAGGCAAATACGGTCTTCGAATAACAAACACCATCTAATATTTCTTTATCCTTCCTAACTGAATAACAGATCGTGGCCGACCCCGTTATTGATCATTTGACTTTTGAGCCACTAAAACTGCTGAGAATGTTTGAATAATCTCAGACAATCATTTAGCCCCACTGATGGGAAATAAGAAAATGAGCATGAAAGAGGGATTTATTCTTACTGACTACCCCGAAAAGTGACCAGGCTTTTGGCAATAAAATGCAATGGATGTACCAAACGAGGTGATGGTGTCAATATGCATAGCATAGCATAGTTACGGTGTACTTCGTAGATTGGACACTAGTGATACTCATGTTTTTCTTTTGAAATCCTTATCCAGATTGCTATCAGAAATCAAGGTGGGTGTGACCCTTGATTTCAATCTAGGATAGAAATCACAAAAGCATGAGGATTACTACTCTTGGCCACGCCCATCTTCACCGCAACTTGCGAGAAGAAGGAAGTGTTGATGTAGTACTTACTTAACGAGAGGCTCATAAGTACCACGGAGTTGGATATTGAGGAAGGTATTCGTTGGGTCAGGATTTTCCTGTAGCTGACAATGTGACCGTGGTAGATCTTACACCGTAACACACCACGCAAAGGTGTCTACCCAGCGTTACGGGGGGAGGTGATGGTGGTGAGGTGGTGAAATCAAATTTAATCTGAAAGTTTGCACTTTAGTGATTCGTTTCGAACTGCCTGGTATTTCATGACCAATCCGAGGTCATCTTCACTTACAATTAGACTGTTTATGCTACCATTATCAATCGGATAATGAATACATAAAGAAACGTCTGGATTTCATAAGTTGAAAGCATAGTAAAGCATATTGAAATAATCTCGCCAAATTATTTCTTTTTAGGATAAATGGAATCAAGGAAGGGAATAACACTCCACGAAACCAACTAGGAACACATTATATGGTTAGGTTACGTCTATAAATATTAAATATCCACCGCGGACGACCTTGTCGGCAGCAAACACTTTCCCACGGTAGCGTTCATTATTCTTCGGGATCTTTTAAAAAATCGGATAGATGCAACATCCTTATTAGTATTTTTTTTTATTATTAGTCGCTGCCTATTAAGTTTAGATCAAATACGTTGTTCACGGCGCTCTACAGTTTTGTAGCTGCTAAGAACCTTTCTACGTACAAAAGTCAAGCTGAAAAAAATGCTCAAAAACCAATAATATCCTGTCAAGAATACTTGTCGGTATTCTTATATCCTAAGCTGGTAAATCTTTAAACAATTGATTTCCTGAAATAAATACAATAATCATATTTACAACTTATTAAGCAACATAGCGAATCAAATTCTGTTTTTTTTTATGATTCAAATAAATTTATTGAAAATACCATTATAAATGCGGTACTAGAATGGTTCGTGATTGTGCGTTGGATACCGAACTACCAGATTTTCTTCGCCATTCTGCAGTGTGTAGGTCAACACTCGTGCCTTGCATTTGTTCATGCCTGCCCTCGCGCAGGACCAGTACGTTTTGTTTACGCTCTCTTTGTTTTTGGTGAAGCTGAACTGGCCCACCTTCAGCTTGCGGCTTCCCCTAAATCCGGATACGTATCGCACGTAGTAATCTGAAAATGGGAATAGAAAAGTAGTGGGAAAAGGTCAGAGGTAAATTATTGCACCTTGTAAGTAATACAAATGAAGTACTAGATTATTTCCTTTAAGTGATTCTTAATTAGCGTAAATCGACTGCAATACGCTTTGATCAATTTCTAAATTTTAGATTCGTTAAAGTTACGTCGCAAAAGTTTAATATTTTTTGAAAAATTATGTGCATTGCAAAAATATTCCATCGCAAAACCCTTTTGTCATCCGTCCATCAGGTATCATATTAATATTTTCAAATTTCATCAAATCAATTAAATCTGAGAAAACAGAAATAAAATTTTAAAAACAATAAATCTCATTACATTAAACGCTAAAGTTAGTTTTTCTAAAGATCACCTTAGATTTGTACATTTTGTTTACTAAATATTCGATTTTTTATCAATCTAGTTAAACACTGCACTATTATTTTAGTTTTTGTTTTTCTTTTAGCAGCCATTTTTGAACAAGTTCCGATCGCTTTCGACGGTTTCTGTTGGATAACTGACGTCGTTCGCTGAGACTAGATGTTACTAGTTTTAGTTGATTCCTCAGCTCGACAACCGTTAGCCCTTGTGGCATCCATGCTTCTGCGGAAGAAAAAAAATATTAGCATCGGTAGTACTAGATTTAAGTTTGCCGAAACTTACCTAACATGCAATTGGTGAATATGTCGTAGCCGGCCATATCTTTCTTATTGGTGTATTCATCTTCGGAATCTGTGATGCAATAATTGTAGAGCGATAGGTCACTGAACAGTTCACTGAAATATTTGGCAAACGAACTGGGCAGATATTGCCCTAAAGCCATTAAGTGTCTTATCTGAAATTTAAAAAAAATCAACTTAGTGAAATTTGGCATGATTTTTAGTGTGAATAACGAAATACATATTCATTACGAATCAATGGATGTGCCTTGACCGAAGCTTCCAGGCGATCGACGTCTTCTTCGCAAAACAATGGAAAACTAAATCCGGAAACTCCCAAGCATGGATTTTCAAACGCGTCTTCTTTCACTATGACTGTATCTGGAACGAAAAAAGTATGAATTTTATTCGTACAAGCAAATTCTAAAATTGGTAGGACGACGTTCAAAACTGAAACGAAGATAATCACAGCAAAGGCTTGGAAAATGCTAAAAACGGTTTTATTGATGATAATGATTGTAACAAAACTGCCTGCATTGATCGTTTGTGAGAACAACGGACGGTTATCCATGTTACTTCGATTTGATTAGCGGATCCTAGAATACATCCTCTGAAAAGTTCAAAAATGTTAGTAGAGGAAAAGACTGGTTTGGTAAACTATTCTATTACTGCAGATTTTTTTAGACCGAACATAATCAAATTTTATCTCAACTATTTTCACTTTTTTACACGAGGCATGAGAATGACGTCATTTTCAACAAATTAGAAAAAAAAACTTATGTAATTTAGTTTACAAAGTTCGGTGAATTTTAACAAAACAGTTCGATAATCTGTTTACGTGGTTTTTATCAATTAAGACAATTGAACAATAAAATGAACCTGAATTCGCGTTCAATCACATATCGCGGTTATCTTGCTTTCCCAAACGTTCCAAGCAACCTAACATTTTTAAATTATTTTGGTTGGATCATCATCTTCCAAGTAAAAACACTAATGATAGTAATACGGCTGCCATCAAACTACTACTCAAATTTATTAATTTCATTTCAGTTACTGCAAACCCAAGGCCACGTGTTCATTCGAATCACTATGAACCTGTATGACTGATTCGTTTCAGCGTTTTCTTCGCTCGGAACGTTCTTTGCCGCATGCGGTTTCGACTTTGTTTGATGGCCATCGACAATTGATTGCTCAACCCATCCATGTCCAATGCTTCGCTTTCGAAAGCCTCTGGAATATATGATTAGAAAAAAGTTCCGTTTGAAAATTTATTCTAGTACTGCACAAAAAATACAATACTCACCCAGTAGGCAATCCGAAAAAATGCAATATGCTTTCATCGAAAACTTTGTTTTTCCGGAAGAATGGGAACCATGGTAGTTATAGGAAAGGAGGGCCTCATCGGAGAACACCATTGGTAGAAACTGCACCAAAGTGAAGTGCGTCGGCTTTTTGTTACGTAGATAGCTGACCTGTTTAACAAGAAAGAAGGATGTGTTGTATGATGCAACAAAATATTATTGCATTGTACCTACATATTGACAACGAATGTATGGATCGTTCTTGACCTCAAACTCCAACCGCTCGATTTCATCCTGCTCGGTCAAGGGAAAATCAAAACCAGGAACGGAACAAACTTTTCCAACCGAGCCAGCAACAGACGAGGTTTCTTTTGCCGGCAAAGTTCCAGTAAGCACCTCTAGATCGCGTTGCAGGTATTCAATCTGTGGGATCACCATGTTTTCTCCCTGCTGCACGAACTCGTTGGACGCTTTTTTGAGGTAGTAGATTCGTTTCTGAAGCTTCATAATCTTATGCGCTGAAATGGAGGTTCGAAAATCATATCAATCAATCAGCAATTGAAGTGCGTTTTCGATGTTTTGCTCGAAATTTTTCTCGTCAAATCGATCGGTTTGTATGATCGTAATTTAATTTCAGTACGACACACTTTGTTCAAATTCAATACTCGAATAAAACAATTGAGTCTAGCAGTATTTCAAAATATTTGTATTTTGTGGTATGAGTCGAAGCAGTTTTCACAGATCCATTGGTAACCAGGACATTCCGAGCAATATGTTTTAATTTTATATAATTGTTTTCGGTACTCAAGATTCTTAATCGAACGAATGCAGCTCACACAGTACCCTTGACTGTGTATTCTATCAATTAGTACCAAAGCATGCCCATTGGATAGTTGCTTAACAATGTCTTCTTTGAAAATTTTGATTTTGCTGTGACTGGTCAGTCGATCTGGATCGGGTTCCACTACGGTAGGACGAGCAGATTTGGTGATTTGTTGATGAACTGATGTTGAAGACGATTTCAGTTTCGAACGCTTGATTTTGATTCTTTTCAGAAGAAGTGGTAGTTTCCCCGTTTGAGTAAAATTTCCTGCGAAAAAAATCCTAATGGTAGTTTAAAATGTTGAAATAATCGAATTGATTATGTTGCGAGCATCACAGGTATTTAGTTTGAACTGTTAACACAGTAAGATTATGAAAGCTCATTTTTACGTTGATTTTTTCAAGCAATATATAAATTTTGACTACATCAAGATGAAAAAAATATGTAATCCACCTTGAAATTTAAAATATCATGACTCGAATTCTAACAACAAAATATGTTTTCAATTGATTATATTTCGCTTTGCTTGGATCGTTATTAGCTATGATAGTATCAACCCAATTAGAAACTCAAAATATCAGAAGTACTAGATTACAGACAATATATTTTATAGAATTGTTTCTCATTTTGCTTGTTTTTT
Organism: Armigeres subalbatus; assembly: GCF_024139115.2. NCBI lineage: Eukaryota > Metazoa > Arthropoda > Insecta > Diptera > Culicidae > Armigeres > Armigeres subalbatus. Next base: position 9,012,676 of record NC_085139.1, on the reverse strand, counting down.
AATCGCTCTGCTTTTAGCTTTCTCTTGATGTTCTCGTTTGCGTTGCAAGAGAAGCCCCCTCAAGACACCATTTTTACGACGATCCATGTGCCTCGGGTGGTTGTGTTCGGCATCGATGATTTTCACTTTAGGTTCATCCTGATTATCGGTTTTTGCGCGTGCTCTGCACCTGAAATCAAATCGATAAATAACACCAGATGGGCTGATTTTGAACTTTAATTTACCCTAACGGTTTGTAGTGCACACAGCGGTACGTAATGACGTTGTCTTTGATCCTCTCCCGTGTGTACCGAAAGCCATCTACACATAGTTGTAATCCTCCGCGAGGACTCATTACGTATTGTACATTGTGAACACCTGTTAGAAAATAAATCAATTTTAAGGATTGCTAATTCGTGGTGAAGTACCAGAAGCTTATAAAACTGTTCGAAACGCAGATCAGATCATATTAAATTCGTATTTATTGATCTCATTCCTTAATCTATAATAAACTCTCGACACCGTTTCAATGAGCCTCGGGGTCGCCGTTCGGTAATAATAGCGTGATTATGTTCCGAACGAACAATTTCATACACTGGTTCACCGTATGTTGTAATTCGTTCGATTATTCTAGCTTTGCATCTGCAAGAAACACAAAAAAAGAAAATAAACCAAACAATGCGGTCTGCTTCCTAATGATTAACTTACTTGAGCGGTTTTGCTTGGCCGCATCGCCAACTGGTAGACCCCGTCCGTTCTTTCTCCATCTCAAAAGAGTATCCCAAGTAGCAGATTTGGCGACGTCCTCGACGACTTATGGTGTACGTCACTGATGCTGAAAAAGTTGAAAGTTGTAATTAATTCTAAATTAATTGTTTTTTTTTAATCTTTGATGTTAAGAACATCAAAACGAAGTAACAGTGTTTTGTGCCGTAAACAGAAAAAATCTTTGAAACAAATATCCATTCTAGTACTTCAATAAATTGGAAAAAATGTATATCGCCAATACCATTTTTTAATTATTTTTTTTTTTCACCAGGAAACTTACGGTTGACGATGATGTAACTTCCAATGTTTAAAAAGGTTTATTCAAGTCACTTGCAAGATCTAACTTTAACCTGTGTAAAAAACCAGCCAGTCTTATTCACATCACGTCTCACTCATTCTTGCGTTGTTTTAATAGAGGCATCGCTTTGATGACGTTCAGCATTAATAACGCGAATGCTCTTTTTCACAGGTTGTTGTGTCTCGGTCCACCTGGAAAAAAATTGAGACTGATATTATTAATTAATTTGTCCCCAATTACACAAGAAAAGCACTAAATAAATACTTACTGTAATGATTTTGATTGAGAATAAACTCAACCGATGAAATCCTTCTTTTTTCAGTTGTTGCGTGATAACTGATCCATCGAACGACAGACACCTTGACTACTAAGAACCAAAAATGATTTAGGCAAATCTAACCTAAATCTTATGGTCCTTTTAAAATAATATTACCAAGTTGTAGAAATGTTGAAATAAATCGGGATCCCATCGTACAGATTTTTACTTGTGTTGTATTACTTCTTCAAAAGTTTTTGTTTCTGTTTGCGTAACTGCTTTCGTTCATTCACAATTTGGTGTCGTTTTTCCATTAACTGTTTCAATTCCCCATCTCGGCGATGCTCCCTTTTAACGGGATGATCATGTACTCCCTGTAGTATCATTTGTGCTCCATCCCTAGTAACCTTAACAGAAGCCAGACATCCATATGCTCTGTATTCCGTACAGCGCCATTGCGTGTGGCCTTTTAGAGTATGCTTGCGGTAGTAGCAATGTTCCTTTACATACAGCTTGCGGCGTACACCCTCCACTACGAATCGAACGTCTTTACAAGGATCTATATTATCTGGAAAGATTTGAGTTTATTAGTTTGGTGTTGCGCAAGGAACAGCAAAATACTCAAACAGGTACGATGAATAGAGCGATAAAAGTTTTATTTTCTTATATTTGTCCAAAGATACCATCAATTGAATTTTCTCTTTTCACTTTTCGACTTATTCGCTCCTGTTGGCGTTTCTCCATCAGGCGCTTCCGTTGGCCAAGCTTTCGACGTTCCGTCACGATCGCGTGGTTGTGCGTTCCGCGTATGCTCACCCGATTGTTCTCGAAGTAGCTAGTGGCCGCCGCTTTGCAGCCAAGTGGTCTCGACTGGCAACACTCCCAAATCGTATACCGCTCGCGTATCTGCTTTCTAGTGAAGCTGTATCCGCTTATCACCAGTTTCTGTGACTTATTGGTATCCACGTAGTAGATGTCGCGTGATGGTATCGAATCACAGCTGGCAGCTGGAACACGTAGCAAGAAGTTAAGATTGTAGTACCTGGGAAAAACAATTATCCTACTAAATTGTTGAACAAAGCAAATTCGAACCGTCCTGACGGCTCTACCGCTTTACCTGGCAACATTGGATACGACTTTTTGAAAATGACTATTACGAATAACTCGCCGCAAAACTATTTAAGAAATGAGCAATACAAGAACAAGTTTCACAGTGACGAAAACGAGATAATATTTCGAATATCATGAATTAGTTTTTGTCACAAAACATGATTCCATTAACGATCTGAGCGTAAAAAACATTTATTGTTTTAATGAAGTACTAGAACAGGGCACTCTATTAAAATCAGGAAATTAAACCGCGCTCTTTCCGACATTTCTCTATCAATAAGGCGCGTGCTCCCGCTTTCCGTCGTCCGATGATAACTTCATGGTTGTGAGCTCCCCTAAGAGTTATCTTTGGTGGTCCTCCAGTTTGTACTTTATGCGTGGTAGCCCGTGCAGTGCAGCTGTAATGCAGAAAGAGGATGATGTAGCACTAACATAATCGACCAAAATTCAGCTCAAAAGGAATTACTTTAAAACTTTTGATTGATTACACGCCCAAAATTGCGAAGCGCCTCGTGTTTTGTCTCTAGTATACAGATATCCACTGATAGAGAGCTGCATTCGACCACGGCGGGTCATCACGAAAGATATGTCATCGTATTCTAGAAAATGGAAATTACACATTATCGATACTATTAGAGCAGCAATAATTAGTCCTATGTGACCTTCTACACTAATTGAAACAAAAACTGCAATTTCTTTGAGCATCAATATATTTGAATGGTTTCCATCTGCATTGAAATTCAAATACTATACACCCACTGTTCGACGCTATTCCTGGAATTGCGCTTTTTTTCGTCTAGGCTCTTTCTGATTCGCTGGAATAGCATATTTACGACGGCCCGTGTCGACCGGATGATTGTGCTGCGCTCGAAGGGAAATTTTGGCGCCTTTTCCATTCCGTGGCTTATATGTGCTAGCCCGAGCTGGACACCTGTGGATAAATAGATGTTGCGAGTCGAAAAAGATTATAAGAATTTAATGCGGTAGAATGATTACTGTAGGACAAACACGCGTTCAACGATAATACGATTATAATTCAAATAGCCCACAATATTCTAGTACTCCACAGGACAAACTATTGTAAACCTGTCGTGTATCATAGGCAGAAATAGTTTACCTGACGAGTTAAGTATTATTCAATTTAACTCCATCACATGGTGAAATTAAATGAAACTACTCTAGACCAACACTTGAAAAGAGCGTAACAGTCAAAATTTATTCCCTCTGGTTCTTCGACCACATATATACTTTTACTGAACTCGTCTTTTCTTTCCTTTTTTTGTTGGGTATTTTAATCACTGCGTCCATTTGTTAGATCTATTGTGATATATACCCCATTTGATCTAGCTTTGTCAAGTTGACGCATCATTACTATTTAGAGCAATTGCATTATATTGACTACCAGCGTTATCCCAATGCGGTATTATGGTTCTGATGAATCGTACTACCATATTGGGACTTGTTCTCCAAACTTCTGAGGGTTCTATCAGCCCCTTGTTGAAGAACTGTAATCTCTTTCTAAAAATTGCCGGACAATGGCATAACAGATGTTCCGAGTCTTCTACATGTATGCCGCAGATCTAAAATTTTGCGAGTGATAAATACGTTTGGTGTGATGAAACGTTTAGACTGCCTCGCAATCAAAGTGTTTTTCCAAATGTCCTCTATTTTAGAATGTTCCCAAGATTTGAGTTCCATTCGAAGAGAACACGCAGATACGCCACAAAATGGTTCGGGACCTATGAATTGTCGAGAACTCGTCTTATGATAGGTGACAATCCCCCAAAATGAGCTTAATAATTTTCTCAGAAATAGCTTTTAACAGCCGTTTTTTATGCTAAATGACCAATTTTGCAGTACTAGATCTCGGCTGTACGTGGCTCGATTTCGCAGAAAACTTAATATTTGTTTAGTATCACTATCTTCAAAATTAAGAATTAGGTCTTATTATACAGTCGCCTCTCCACATCTCGATATTGAAGGGACCATCGAGCAATGGAAGGAAAATAAAATGGGAACTAGATAAAAAAAAACCGTTACTACGAAAAACGACAACAAAACAAATCTCATTTCTTGTTTTTGATGAGTTTGTTATTGTCCCCAAACGGTCTAGTAGCCTAGAAATTTGAATATATCGACATAGGGAAAGAGAATCCTGAACAAAATATGATCAGAACTCATCGAGATAGAGAGATATCCAGGTAGGGAGGTTATCAAGATGTAGAAAGCAAAAATGTATGTAGATTGAATGGACAGAACAAACCATTGACATGGAGAGAGATATCGAGATATGGAATATCGAGATGTAGAGAGTCGACTGAGTTTTTAAATTAACACTAGAACAGGTTAGAATCAAAATCTTCATCATTGAACTTTCCCAGTTCAACATAATTGAACGCCCCCCAGCTCAGTAATTGTAACCGAAGTTAGTTCTGTGTTAACGAACAACTAGTGCATCCGAATTATGAAATATTCGGAAGACACATTTGTTCCTGAAGCTCAATCCCAAGAGATAACACCAGATCTCGACGTTCCATGCATTCTTGAAACATTGGGCATCAAAAAAAATTAATTTCGAAAAATTTTACAAGTTACAAGTCCCAAAAAGTCAAATTTCTTCATTTTTTTTTTTGCTAACGTCAGATCTTGAAGTTTCATTCATATTTGAGACACATGAAAATGGCATGAAAAAAACAAGTTCCAACAATTTTTTAAGTCCCAAAAAGTCATTTTTTTTCAATTTTTTTTTCTTAGGTACACCAGATCTCGACGTTTCATGTATTTTTGGGACACTTGGTATCCAAAAAATAATAATTTCGAAAAGTTTCTAGGTTCCAAAAATTTTCTAGGTCTCAAAAAAAATTTTTTTTTTTCATTTCGGGATTACACCAGATCTCAACGTTTCATGTATTTCTAAGAAATTTGGCATAAAAAAAATTGATTTCGACTCAATTTTGAGTAGTTCATTTTTAGCGTGTACATTTTGAAGAAAATTTGTCTCGGCTCAACCTTCTTTTCTATGAAGTTGTAGTTTTGAAAAGAGCCAAATTAATTTCCGTAATGCGCCTTTCCAATCACTAACAGCAACAATTTCGAGATGAACCGGCCTAGGGCCGAAAATCTCGTAAATAAAGATAATTCATTCATTCAACAGCAAACAAAATAAAAATCAGAATCTTGAGAGCAAATTTTACTTGGCTGCCACTAACGTATTACCGCCTACAAGGTAATATCCTGAATTATGTTTAGCAGACTGCGTCCGTATGCGGAGACCTTGGTCGGCGAATATCAAGGCGGTTTTCGAGTAGGACGATCAACATCGGACCAGATGTTCACTCTGCGACAAATACTTGATCATTTCCGGGAATACAACTTGAGGACTCATCATCTGTTTGTGGATTTTAAGGCAGCGTATGATTCAGTGAAACGGAACTAACTGTTGCATATAATGCTAGAACATGGCTTTCCGACAAAGCTTATTAGGCTGATTCGTGCGACGCTGGATGGATTAAAATCTAGCGTCAGAATATCTTGGGAGAAATTCAATTCGTATGTGACGTTAGATGGATTGAAGCAGGGCGATGCGCTCTCTAATCTACTATTCAACATAGCTCTGGAAGGTGCAATTCGAAGATCTGGTGTGCGAAGAAACGGAACCAGCATCAACAAATCTCACATACTCCTTGGTTTTGAGGATAACATCGACATCTGAGCAGTGGAAGAGGCTTTCATGGCTTTTTATACGGGAGACTGAAAGACGTGGACTGATCATAAACTCTGTCAAAACTAAGTACTTGGTGGCTGGCAGCGAATGTGGCAGTCCAGGTGTTAGTACCGAGGTGGAAATAGATGGGATGCGATTTGTCGACGAATTCATATATCTTGGAACCCTCGTTACATGTGGTAATGACGTTAGCCGCGAGGTGGAAAGACGTGTTGCGGCTGCAAATAACACTTCCACAAGTGTCGCAGTTTACAGACTCGGGCAAAACTAGCTTTGTACACAATTCTCAGAGTGTTTGAGCGGAAAACACTGCACTATATATGTCGCTGCGCGAACAAAATTAGTTCATCATAAAATCAATCACGCCGTTGCACCCAGCATTGCAACGCGTTGGTCTAAGCCATACCGATGTTGATGTCATATAAAGAAACTGTAAGTGATAAGTAGAGCGGAAAAAGGCATAACTAATTTACATAAGGACAGCTAGGAACGAATATCGCACACAGATTAGGCGATAAACACGCCCACGCGTAGGCGCATGTGGCAATAAACATTTTCCTTTCTCTTTCGTCCTGCCAGAATGCAGTCCTTTGGCAGGAACGATACAAATGTTTTTCAATCCTAAGAAGCTAATGTTATGCAATCATAGAAGATAAGCCGCGCCTTAAATTGTGAGCCCTTCCCGATCTGGCCGTAAGAGCAAGCGAAATAGAATCGATTAAGGATAATTACCAGATCTGGATGGGCGTTAGTTAATAAGCTCAATACTATTATACAAGTGGTAGATCACCACACATTCAAGAGTTACATTAGGCGCAACGTGGAAGATCACCACACATTGAAGAATAGTTGTAATGAGTGAAATAGAAAATATTCGTAGATTAATCACTAATGCCCAAAAGAGAGCAAAAATGTGACCCAAATATTTCTAAATTGTAAATCACTAATGTATCATGTAGAAGTAAGACCCTTACCCCTGTGAATGTTTCAAATAAAATTAAGTTCGATGTTTTACTCCTGATTCTTTAATTAGAATTTCGAAACTCCGGTCTTCAACTTCCCTGCTTGACTCGAAAACGTCTCTCCGTAAAGGAGAAACAAGTAGTATCAAAAGGACTTTTTGGTTTGGTTCCTTGGATCGAAACAAGTTGCTCTGTAACAGGAGTAACAAGTAGTTCCTTGGGAAAGTAACCTCGCGGTGTGCATTTGCGAAGGACATCTCCCTAACCGGAGAAAGAAGTAGCTCCTGCACCCAGAAAATTAGTGACAGTCCAGCGAGGTCGTCACAACCCGGTTCCTTGGATCGAAAAGGTCTCTCCCTAACAGGAGAAACAAGTAGTTTCGAGGAATCACCAAGCCGGCGTGCATTTGAGAAAAACGTCTCCTCACACGGAGAAATAAGTAGCTCTTACACCCGAAACTCCAGTGACGACTGCGTCGACTTCGTCACAATATACTTGTCGGCGTGGTAGATAATAGAGAATGACGCAGACGCATGAATCACGAGTTGTAGCAAGTGTACAAAAATACTTCTCCAGCCTTTTTCGGACTAACAAAGAAGCCTCGCCCATTGTGGTATTTCGAATTTTCTGCTTGGGCAATTTTTGAATCATTTTCCCCTTTATTGCTCTATTATCGTTGGGGTTTTTGTTGACCAAATTTTATGAAATTTGGCCACATTATTCTTTGATATGCAAAGAATGTTTAGATGTTTAGGTCAACTTTGAGCATAATCAGTTATAGGAACTCCCCTGACAATAATAGAACAAAACCTCCCAAAGCCGTCATTTCCCCTAGTAATCGACTCTTCCATACACTGGTGGAAATAAGTATAAAGACAAGCTCGGTTTCCATACAAAATGGCCATATTGGGAAGTCAATATCTCGATTCTTAGCGATTCGATTGGGCTGCTTTTTTGCCAACAAGCCTAAAATGACTTGAATTTTTATTCAATGATAGTTACATTTCTGCATATATTCTGGTTATACGCGTTTCTGTTGGAAATAATTATAAAGACAGTTCCGTTGTATGGAACTCCATATAAAAAAGTGGTGTCTTTATAATTATTTCCAGATTTTGGAGTCAAAATCAACAGAGATGTATACAATTTACTCAAAGATCGAAAGATCAAGTTAAAAACAGGTGCCTAGTAAAATTTCAGCCAAATCGAATCGCTACGAATCGAGATATCGATCCTCAATCATGATGAAAATGTATGAAAATCATGCTTGTCTTTATACTTATTTCCGGCGGTATACTGTTGGTAGCAGTAATCCCATTCTAGATCACGTTTGACGCAATCTGGATACTCTCTTTGATCCTTACAAAGTCCCAGCGTGATGGGATTGCTTAACACTCAACTACAGATCAGGTAGGTTTTCGCTGGAAATTATGTGTCGTTTCCATCTCGTGAAGAGTGTTTCTTCCAGAATCATATATTTGAAAAACCATATCTTTAAGGTGATTATAGAATGAAGCCCGTGGTGAATTTCAAATTCACCACACGTTTATCTACATACATTTCCAAAACTCCAAATCTGGCGTAATAGTTTTCGTACAGTGCCGAAACTCAAATTATGATTGTTCAGCATAACTAAGCAAAAGATCTACCATTATTTCAGCCTCATACGCGTTATGGTTCTTTCATCTCGTGCTCTTGAAAAAAATATTGGAAAAGCACGTGGTTTACAAAATGGCCGATTTCTGGCTTCATTCTATAATCACCTTAAAGAATCATATCTCAAATGAGAAAAATTCGAATGTTGCGAAGCTTAGTAGTCCACCATGAAGATCGAGTCGGAGAGCTTTTTCTAAGGGTTTTCAAAGATACTTTAAACTAAAATTTATTGTCTGAAAGTTAATTTTCGATTTACCGCGATTAAGTGATTAAGTGAATCTATAACACGAAAACTTTGGTAAGAAAATTGGAATTTTGTCATTGGCGCTTGGTGTGATTTGGCTGAACCTCGACCACCTTGTAACTGAATGTTGGCGAAGCTTTAGTATGGTAAAACTCAAGATATATGTATGTGAACTTTGGTCATAACATCGAGTCACGAACAGCTGTGATCTAGATCGCCAAAGTTGATTATTTTGTATGGAAAAACACTTTTGGGCTCTTTTTGTCTACCTCTAAGAGTAGTCACATACTATGTGCAGTTTTCTGTATTTCATTAATGCGTATAAAAATCACTAACCTGTTAGCTTGCGAAAGGATGCATCGCCACATTTCAGAGTTCACCGACGCTTTTTGACGCGAATAAATATATCCGTTGACCGAAAGTTGGATACCACGACTCGTCATTATGTAGGCCACGTCCTCAGCTGCAATAACGAGGTGATAAAACAAAAAAAAACGATCAGAAAATTATTTAAAGCTGTTTAATGGAATGTCTTCACTTGTCATAAGACGAGAAACTGTCATTTCATTTAACTCCACCACTTGATTGTACCTTTATAGATACGAATTTCGAACTCGACAGTAAGGCCACCTTCAACTGTTAAGTTCGAAGCACGTGTCTTTTAAGACTGCATAAGATAAAAAAAAATGTATAAATACTGGTCTTTTCAATGACGAAAAATTGTGTAACAAGAGTAATTTGACGACAAGTCATTGCAACGACAGCTCATTTAATATTTACATTAGAATAATAATAATTACTAAATAAGGTAGCTTACACTCCTATTATGGATGGCCATGATCATTTTGATAATTATGTATCACTTTGATTAACATACTCCGTTATTGCAATTTATGATGACTCATTTCTGATCACTAAACTTCCTCTACTCTTGTTACATTTACTAACAAAATCATATGCAAGCACATTGTCTCTTGACAGAGTAGGGAAGTAGTTTAAAAGTACTTTTTCTTTTAATCAGCTCATTCAAGCTGATTAAGCGAAAAACGTACTTTTAAACTGTTGTACCGTAACCGTTGGCACTGACGGAAAAAGTGCAGGTGCAGCTCTACGATCAGCCAGGTACAATTGAATCCTGTTAATAAAGTCAGAAGTTCATATCGTTACAAATTTTCGACCGCAAACGTTTCTTACCAAAAGCATGCTGTTCATCATCGATGATATGCGTATGGCCGGATCTTACGATGTCTAGCAACATGGTTTCCACATTTTTCGACAGGCTGTTGCGTATAGAAATTCCTCTCTAGTTTGGTCTTTATGTCATTATGTTCCAAAGATGTTCTGGGTTTGTTTTGACTTTATTTTCGACTCGGAGTACGTTAGACCTGAAACATCATTGGCTCACATAGGTGAATTAATGTTCTAAGTTCCGCAGAAGCACTGCACTATTTGATCCATGGAAAATGTTGCTTATAGATGCACTTGTCTGGGATAACCAAAATTCCGTGGATCAGGGTTGTTTATTATATAATCGGCGAATTAGTTTCCGTATTGATACATTCGAATCCATTTTTTTTATTCCTTTCTTTATTTTATTGGCACCAAGATCTACTGAGGTACTCTGCTGCCAGAATCCACACAGAATCTATGTTTAGATATTCCATTATTCATTGTTGTTGTTCGTTGCTGGTCCATCTAACCGTGAGTCCATTGTGTCCATTTGGCCGTGTTGTGAATCCAATGATCTTTGCATTGTTCGGTTGCCATTTTACCCGGGTACATTGAAGGAATGCCTCCAAGAAGAACAATTTGTCAGTCGTCATCAGACAGTCGTAACGGTAAGGGCGTTCCCCAATACGCCACCGGATGCGCATCCGGCGACTGACGAGGATTTGGTGGAGGGACTGGGAATCGAACCCATGACCATTCGCTTGTAAGGCGAACGTGTAGCCAACTACGCTACGGGATCCCCTATCGAATCCAATTCTAGGAAGAATCGAAGTCTAGATTAGTAAAGAAATGCAACGAAGCCAACATGAGCGGTAGTATGTATGTGATAATCACCGTTATCGACAAAAAAATCTCCAACAAAACTAATATCTGGAGCTGAATTCTGGGGCTATACTGCATCCCTGGACGAAATTTGAAAAAAAAAATCATAGGGCCCGTTTTGGAGTTACGCCCTTTTGAAGACATAACTGCATGATATCGAAGAAAATCAATATAATATCTAGCCAACTTCCAATGAGTCGCCAGCAATAAAAGTAGTATGCTGATATAATACCAGTTGTATACGACAATGACTAAGGCCGGAGTAGTCTGTGCTGCACATAAAAGTCTTCTCCATTCAGCTCGGACCATGGCTGCACTTCGCCAACCACGCGGTCTGCGGAGGGTCCGCAAATCGTCCTCCACCTGATCGATCCACCTTGCTCGCTGTGCGCCTCGCCTTCTTGTTCCCGTCGGATCGTTGTTGAGTACCATTTTCACCGGATTACTATCCGACATTCTAGCTACGTGCCAGGCTCACCGCAGTCTTCCGATTTTTGCGGTATGAACGATGGATGGCTCTCCCAACAGCTGATGCAACTCATGGTTCATTCGCCTCCTTCACGTACCGTCCGCCATAGATTACGCAGCACTTTCCTTTCGAAAACTCCCAGTGCGCGTTAGTCCTCCACGAGCATCGTCCAGGTCTCATGTCCGTAGAGGACTACCGGTCTAATAAGTGTTTTGTAGATAGTCAGTTTGGTACGGCGGCGAACTCTATTCGATCGAAGCGTTTTTCGGAATCCAAAGTACGTACGATTTCCTGCCATGATGCGTCTCCGAATTTCTCTGCTGGTATCATTATCGGAGGTCACCAGTGAGCCCAAGTACACGAATTCTTCAACGACCTCGATTTCGTCACCACCAATACAAACTCGAGGCTTACGTTGTCCTGTCTTGAGCCTCTTCCTATCATGTACTTCGTCTTCGACGTGTTGATGACTAGTCCAATCCGTTTAGCTTCGCGTTTTAGTCTGATGTAGGCTTCCTCCATCCTCTCAAAGTAACGTGCCATAATATCAATGTTGCCGGCGAAATAACTGGACGGACTTCGTGAAAATCGTACCACTCGTGTCAATCCCTGCCCTTCGTATTACTCCCTCCAGATCGATGTTGAATAGCAGACACGAAAGACCATCACATTGCCGTAACCCTCTGCGCGTTTCGAAGGGAACCACACCAAATGTACGACAATGATGTACAAGCTTTTGTTCAATGTATTTAAAACATAAGGCGTATCCTGATGAAAATGTGTTTATTAGAATTGGTATCGATAACGGAGGGAGATTATCAAAATCAAACAAAATTTCAAAATCTGAAACTAGTACATTTAAGGCTAGTGGCGGCAATCGGCTACAAGTGCTGTATTTGGATCCACACTTGCCTGAAAAATAGAACGTTTAAAATCAATTTGGCGGCAATTCAATGTTTACACTAGGCTACTGTCATGCTATTGTTTAGCCCATCGCCAAATCGTACACGCCCGTTTCAAATCACTCAGAGACTGAGTGAAATTGTATTGCCGTCTCTTTTTTTCCCACGGAAATGTAACTCAATTTTCGTAAAAAGTGGAACTACTCAAAATTTGAGTAGTTCCACTTTTTACGAAAAATGAGTAAGATTTCTGTGAGAAGAAAAGAGACGGCAATACAATTTCACTCAGTCTCTGAGTGATTTGAAACGGGTGTGTAGCCAGGATGTCCCGGGCACATTTTTTTTCATACTATTTTTCAATGATGACAGCGGTCTATGTCTATTGATGATGATGACACCGCGCTTGTCACAGGCTCGGTTTACACACGCAAGAGTATCCATTGTTCTCTGCCTTGAACGTTAATTTACAATGCTCACTGCTGGAAAAAAACACAAAATAGTAATTTAAATTAAATGAAATGAAAATTTGATTAATCGGACTAATCGGAAAATCGAGTAATTTCGAGCCTCCTTCTTCCTCTTTTTCTTCTATGGCTCTACATTTCAACTAGCACTTGGCCTGCTTTTCAACTTAGTATTGTATACATCTCCGGATTGGCAATCCTACGATTTTTACTTGCAACCCTCCAGCCTATCGAAGAAAATGAAAAATCTACCAAAAAGGACGAACTGGAAACAATATTTAAAAAAATAGAATTCAAAATAACACGTTTATTGGATAATTCTGTAAATTTCTAGAAACGCTAAACATTAAGGAAATTGAGCATGCTGGACAGTATGGAAATATTGGAAATATCCTAGCCCAAAATTTATGAAATTTAATTCGTAATGGATTATTCGAATCCGATATGACTGTGATACGACCGGTGACGTTTCAACATCTTACACTTACAACATCATACATCTTACACATATCTTACACTTGCATGAACTAGGTGTGCATGAGAAGTAAAATATCAAAGCAACGATATCAAAAATTAATAGGCAAATTACTTCGAGCATACGTCTGAAAGATGCCGAAAGACTTTGCCGAAGAAGGTACGTAGCTGGAAGGTCTACAAAAATGTTATTACGCTTTGAAAATTGATTGTTCAAACCATCTGCAAGAAATCAATGTTTCTGTCAGAAGCACACGTTTATCTACATACATTTCCAAAAGCCCAAATCTGGCGTAATAGTTTTCGTACAGTGCCGAAACTCAAATTATGATTATTCAGCATAACTAAGCAAACGATCTACCATTATTTCAGCCCCATACGCGTTATGGTTCTTTCATCTCGTGCTCTTGAAAAAAATATTGGAAAAGCATGTGGTTTACAAATTGGTCGATTTCTGGCTTTATTATATAATCACCTTAAAAAGAAAACAAAATCGACGAAGCAGTCACCATCTTCAACGTCTATGCTCGATTCTTCGTGATGCTGGTCCACTGAAACAGTTCCGGCGAAAAATGATGAAACAACCCTGGTGGAACAACGAATTCTAATGTCTTCGGAATCGTTTGCGCAAAGCTCAGAAATGATATTTTCGGTCGAAATCGGAACTACATAAAGTTGAGCTACGTGACTTAGAGTCGGAAGCAGATGAATTGATTTCTCCAGTGTGTCTGCTACAGCTGAAACGTCACTCAGCAAATTTGTTCTCGTCCTTCTTTCGGAGCGTGTTAAGTGAAAACCGATCACATTCGTCTGAAGCGTACTTGGACAGTTTGCCGCGTTATTAAAAAAGACAGGGTCACCGTCTTCGACTAGAGGTCGCACAGACTGAACACTTAACATCTAGCATTAGACAACGGACAGGACATTTACACAACAGCCAGTGGACAGAGGAGAACTTTTCGCTTTACGAAAAGTTTTCTCCTTACCGGGGCGGGAATCGAACCCACACTCCACAGGACATGCGTCTAGAACGATTGACGTCGCTAATCGCACGGCCACGAATCCCACGACCTCAACGTTACGCTGTTCAGTTTTTCGACAGATGAGTTGCTGAGAAAGCTTCAACAGATGGACAACTCTAAAAGCAAAAGCATCGAACCTGATCGACTTTCGCCGTTTTTTATTCAAAACTGTGCTGCCTTGTTGAACGGTCCCATTTGCATGCTCTACAATCATTCCATGTCGGAAGGTGCGTTCCCAAGTATATGGAAAAGCACTTCTATCACACTGTCGTAGCCAAACAAATCACAAAACGAATTACTCGATTTATACGCGGAGAATCGGCATCGCAAGCCAAAAATTAGAAAGCGTGCGTGCGCTCCCAAAAACGAACAAATTGTGGAGAATATGGTTGTATACTATTTCGCCGAAAACCATTTCGCGGAAATTTTTTTTGCGGTACGACATTTCGCGGAATGTATCAACTCTCCGAAACACATTTCGCGGAATGCACCTTTTTTCCGAAAGTCATTTCGCGGAATGTACCTTTTCACCGAAAGTCAATGCCATTTGGCGGTATTCAGTTAGAATAATTATCACCCGAAACCGACCCGTACACGAGATTTTTTTGTATTCGTAAACTCGTATTTAACCCGAACACGACGTAATTTAATTATTTAAGTCCGCACTAAAGTTTTGCCCGGAAAATTAAAACTAGATATTTTCTGGTTCTTTTTAAATCGAAAAAAAGTAAGCCCAAACAACGAACAAGTCTAACAATTAACAAAACTGAATAAAATATTAATCAGTATTTAATTTCTTAAACCCGTACCCGACCAGGGCCCGATTTTTTTATCTCACAAACCCGTACCCGACCCGAACCCGATATTGTACAATTTTTTCAAACCCGAATCCAACTCAAACTCGTCGGGTTCCGGTTTATCTCTAGTCTGCCCCGTGTAAGGCGAAAGGAATTGATAATGTCTTCTTTAAAAGAACGCATCTGCTCGATATAAGGCGAAAGGAAAAGTAACGTCTATACTTCAGATGAATGCATCTGCTTGATATAAGGCGAAAGTAGTTGATAATGCCTTCTTTAAAAGAACGCGTCTGTCCCGTGTAAGGCGAAAGGAGTTGATAATGCCTTCTTTGAATGGATGCGTCTGTCCGGTATAAGGCGAAAGGAGGAGTAATGCTTTCTTCAAGTGGATGCATCTGCCCGTTATAAGGCGAAGAGAGGGGTAATGCCTTCTTTAAATAGGTGCATCTGCCCGGTATACGGCAAAGGGGGTTGATAATGCCTTCTTCAAAAGAATGCGTCTGTCCGGTGTAAAGCGAAGGGAGGGGTAACGCCTGCTTTAAAAGGATGCATCTGCTCAGTATAAGGCGAAAGGAGTTGATAAAACCTTCTTTAAAAGAACAAATCTACCCGGTTCAAGGGGAAGAAATAAGTAATGCCTTCTTTAAATGGTAGTGTCTGCCCGGTACAAAGCGGCAGATATTAGGCAAAAGGAAGAAATAAATGATTATTCATAAAAACGTATATCCGCAACAAAGTAAAAATTGGAGATAATCCCTTCATTATATCTGGCCCGTCTGCCAGATATAATGAAGGATTTGTAAGAGACAATTGAAATTTTGAAAACTTCTTCTACATATTCTGGAAGCGTTTCTTATGCATGTTAATAATTAGCATGGTAATTCTTAGCAGGTAAGCAGGTAATAACTGTGGAAGTGCTGAATAAACACTAAGCTATTATTATCAATATTCTGCGAAACGGTGCATTCCGCGAAATGGTACATTCCGCCAAAAGTCATTCACCGGCAAATGTTCAACCGCGAAAATGAATTCCGCGAAATAGTTTTCGGTGAAATGTTATACAATCGGAGAATATAGTTATCTTGGAACCGCCATCCTAAATTTGGATAACATTGTTTTTTTTTTTTTATTTTGAATTGAATTTATGTATTTTTAATAAATTCACACAGATTTTACACTGTTATTAGTAAATAAAAAAAACAATGTTATCCAAATTCAGGATGGCGGTTTCAGGATAACTATATTCTCCACACACACCTCTGAACAAATCTGGTAGCATTCACAATAACAATGTGGAAAACTATCGGAGTATATCGATCTTAAATTGCCCCTATGGCGAGTACAAGAAAGCGCTCAACTTATAGCTGAGGAAATACTAAACGAATACTAAGTTGAAAAGCAGGCCAAGTTCCAGTTAGATTGTAGAGCCATTATATATCTATGATAGAAGAAGACGAAAAAGATTTCTTCTGCGTACAAACCCACCTAACTTAACTTACATCATAGGCATTTGCGCGTTCCCTTCTGTAGAAGCGTACCAACTCCCCCCAGAAGTTATGCTGGGAGGCAGTTCCTGGGGGAACCTGGGTATTAGTAGAGAGGGTAACTCATGTAACCTTCTGTTACTTGGGTGGGTTTAGTGGGTCCGGCGGGCTGGTCTTCTGCCTTCCGCGCCAACCCCACTCCCTGAGTGATAATTTCATTCAGGTGTCTGTATACAGATTTGCCTTCATCCTTGTAAAAAAAAAAAGAAAACCCACCAACTACGAACGATATGAATATAAAGTCGCCACCAGAAACCTGTGTTGATTAAAAATATGACCAAACACGCACTAATAAAAACACCATTTTGATCGCACAAAACAAAATTAATTCTTTCGGGTCTTTCAAACGATCTACGTACTCAACCAGCAAACCATATGAACTGATCAAACGCGTGCTGATTAGTTTGCACTTTAGATGCACAAAATATTCTAGATATCGCGGTTTGGCGAGCTGAACAGAAACATAATTAAATGCGCGCTCGGACCGTAATATATTCCAGACGTATTGAATTTTTCACTAATACATATTGTTCTTGCAACGCGTAATAACAAGGTACCATTGGTAATATTGAAAACAAGTAACGCATCAGCTAAAAAGAAAAGTGAAGAAAATGCACTCAATCATATTGAAATTACTGTTTCGTAAAGTTGGTGTTCTGAAATGAAATAAACCTTCGTTTCACGTAATCAATATATAATTAATGTTACAATTGATCTGATAATTGGTCGCAGTGGCATAACCGAACAGGAAAAAAGTCAATATTAATATGAAACAAGACAAACTAAGTCAAACTTAACAACCTCAGCCGAGTTTATTCAACTTTTAATATAAAACACATTGGGGTCATCGTCCGACTGAACACACATTTTACGTGACATCTTCGGCAGATGATTATGCACCACATTGCTCATAACGACGCGGAACATGCCGTTGTGCTTGCGTGTGGTACTCACTCGGGCCCTGCAAGTGACGTGGTTGGTAACGACCCGGCAAGCCCAGTAGGTCGTACCACCCACAGAGTTGTTCTTCGAGAACGTATAGTTATCGAGCACCAGCAGATGCTTCCCCCGCTGTGATGCGTACAGCACCAACGGTTGGTCGTCCAAAACGAGCGATTTGGCCTTCGGTTGACGCCTCGATTTGGTCGGTCGACCGACAGTAAGGAGCGGCGACGGTGATTTCAACGATATCGGAGAAGGGGTGGCCGAAAGCGCGAACTCAATGAACGGATGAAGGTCTGAAAACGGTATTAGAATATTAGAACAGCGTACTAGAATACGAAATTTTTCAAATGACACACGTGCGCTAATTATTCTGTTTCTTTCCTTGTGTATTCCGATACACGACATTAATCAGCCTTTTTCAATACTTTATTTAAATTTATGACTGTACAGCACCGTTTTTCTGTGGATGTCCAAATCGGGAGGATGGTTGTGTTCGATATGACGCGCAAGTAACATCGTGGTGTCCGAGTCCGTGATTAATCGTGCACGGCATGATTGCGAGCGCTGTTTGCCGCATGTCCAGTATTTTCGATTTTTCAAATGCTTCGAACAAATGTAGGTATGGTTGTCGAACAATATTTTCGGTTTACCACGCTGACCGGTGACGTACGTGAAGTTTACTGCCTGTTTATCCGCGAGAAGAGTCACCCAATAATCTGAACGAGAAGAAATGAATTATGTGAAATAAACAATTTTAGATGTTCTAGTACTACTTTTTTTTTCGTTAGAGCAAGGACGGAGCATTAAACCGAATCAGCTTTTGGCATAAAGAAAAAATATTTATTCCACTATAAATTCACACATATTGTTGATAGTCAGGCATGTGGCAATGAAACGGGTTGGTCACCGATACTTTGTTATCGTATCGAGATGTCACCACTTTGGCCTTACAGCCCAGTGATCGAAGCTTCGAACAACGCCAGTAAGTTGTTTGGAAGTTTCCTTTGTTTCGAAGGAACGAATACCCATCCACGATCAATTTCGGTGTTCCCCTGACTCCACTCACGAATACAAGTTCTTTGAACTGTCTTTGTGGATCTGGAAGTAAAAATCAATGATCAATTAGAGATTTTTTTGTGAACAATCTGATAATAAATTCTACATAATTGAAATGAATAAGTTTACAAACTTTATTATTTTTATTACTTGATTGGTTCTATTATAGTCACATGGCTTACATATTTAACCGTAATAACAAGGGATGAACATTCCCTGTATAATAGGATTTATAAGGAAATTAAAAATAGTTTATGATCCGTATTCGTGCCATACAATATGTGAAATTAATCTTATCACCTGACACATATTTTATCTTGTCACAGATCAACATCCTGGCTCATGGTTGTGGTTGAATTCGTTGACCGTGATCCTTGATGTGCCTTGGTATGTGACGGCCCTGGCTTTACATTTGAATTTTCTCGCACGTTCACACACCCAGTAAATTTTCCTGCTTTTTTCAACGTTCCGCAGGTACACATATCCATCCAGGAGTAGCTTTGGGAAGCCGTATTTACTGGGTGCAAGCATGACTTCTTTGCCTCTGAACTCAAACTGAGCTCCGTATTTATTTTTTTCTAAAAAAAAACAACGCGTCGTTAGTTGCATCATATTTTCACTGCAAGCACAGAGGAGAAAGCAAAAAAAAAACACAATCATTTCGATATTCAATTTTGATATATTTCAAAATAAATAAAATCCATGTGATTTTCGGAAGCTATCCGAAAATTTTTCACAATTTTTTTACACAATTTATTCGCCTTATTGGGACCGATTTGATTCCTTCCAAATGGTCACGAGACTTTCAACTAGAAAGATCATGATGCTTCCTTCTTCACATCGTAAGCTGCGCCGGCTACGGGATGCAGATAGAACTCATTGATGTCAAAGTCGATGCGATTGATTTTCGTTTCATCGTTGAACTCATCCGGATGAGTGTGGCTCTTGTGGGTGTACTTTACGACCAAACTATCACGGTGGGTAACCACCTTGCATTTGCATTTTTTAGATTTATACGACGAGCACGACCAGTACGAGCGTAGGCTATCGCCCTTGGTTCGGAAGAAGGAATTGCGTTCGATCACCAGTTTTGGTTTGCCTCGCTGACCAGGGGTAAATATCCACGACGACAGGTTCAGCAATCCCGGAAAGCGAGATTTCTTCACTGGAAATAATTTGAACTCATATTAGTGAATACAATATGGCTAGGCTGAAGATCTAGTACTGCACGAAACACCAAAGCATGTATATTTGTACACGTTTGCTTTATTTATTCTCACACTAATACTAGGAAAACTATCGTGGTTTGGTTTCATCCGGTAAATGGTTGTGGATGAGATTTTTGAACGTTACATCATAGAAGTTGCAGTTATCCGTTATCAATCTGGCGCGACAACGGAAGGGTACAGCTTTTGCACAACCCCAGTACAGTTTCCCGTTGCTCTTTTTGTTAACAATGTACGTGTACCCTTCTATTAATAGCTTAGTTTTGCCTCGTTGACCGACCACGGTTGAAATGTGAATTTCCTGTTCCAGTTTAACCAGATACTGTTCTGGTACTACATCAATTTCTGGTTTTATGGTGGCCACTAACGAAGCTGGTGGTACACAGATAATATCTGAAAAATAGAAAAGTAATTACCAGCTGATGACAGAAATAATTAAAAATAACGAAAACAGAAGAACTAGTTTTGATGGGAGATACAATTTATTGTCATCAATTATTTGGAAGTTTAGGATCATGCGTGTGCCATGAATTTGTCACTTTGTAATAGTTTTGATCACCGAATACAGTGATTTTCGCCCGACAGTTGTTTCGCTTCATATTGTCACACACCCAGTAGGAGGCCTGATTAGCCCGTTTACTGCGGTAAAACAAATAACCTCGATAGAAGAGTTTTGTTACCATTTTGTTATTGATCGTATAATTAATAAAACGAATCCCTTCAGTTGGATTGCAGTCGTCGTTCGAGCCTACAAATAAATTTAATGCATTAGAATTTTAAATTTATATATTTTTATTATTTTATATGCAATGGTAAACAACAGATAAAAAAAATCCAATCCTTTAAAGCACACGAACATTTATTTTTCAAGAAACTTTAATAAATAAGTGAGATCATTTGACTAGATGTGTTCTTAAAATTAAAAGAGATGGCGAAATTTCGTGCTCAAATGTGGAAACAGTTTCTCGTGGGTGTGTTCAGCAACCACCACACGCAACTTGGGTAGTCCGCCACCTTCGCTGGTAGCTATGCGTGCTTTGCATTTCAGTCGGTAGTACAACGTGCACTTCCAAGTTCTGGACCGCTGCCCTGGATAGGGTCGCTCGTTCGGAGTGTACGTGTTTCCATCGTGAAATAGATGTTTGGTGCCGCGTTTTGATACAACATAGATAACGTTGCCTGTTAAAGACACAATGAGATTGTGTAAGAATAAAGCGTAGTACTAGAACAATTAACAAACCATTTTTAAAAAAAGCAATTTTCTTATCGTTTCGAATAATGTATTTTAATTTTTCAAAAAGTATGTCATCATCATTTCATTATCGCCTTCTTCCGTATGCAAATAATATGTTTGCTTCCACTCCGAATCATTTTGATTGCTGCTATCTTTGGGAGAATGACTGTGGTCGGCATGTGATAGTTTCACGTACTCCTCTCCGTTGTGCTTGACTGTGATCGCCTTGGCTTTACATTTTTGCCGTCGGTATGCGGAACAGCGCCAGTTTATGGTGTTGCCAAATTCTCCGTTTCGTACGTATGTATAATTCTGGTGTATGAGCAGCGGACGGCCACGCTGGGTTGTTCTAAACTGCGCCAACTCCAAGTCATGAATTTTGCTGTCTTCCCCTGAAAGCAGTCAAAATGATAGATTAAGAATTGTGTGTATATTGATCAAACACATAAAATGCGCGCATCCAGAATAATAAACAGAAAATCCTGAATTAAAACATTTATTTAAAAATTAAGGAGCATAATGCTAGCAATTAAAAACTACAGGATCAAATTTATTTATTTTGCGCCGTTTTCGTCGCAAATCTTTGCAGTAAATCTCGCGCATGTGCGTGTGCTCCGTACTGGACACCCGGACATAGTCACATCCGTTGATAGTTTTGGTCAGCGCTCGGGCCTTGCACTTAAAACGCTGGTAGTAACGACACTTCCAGTTCACTCGGATGCCACCGTCGTTGGTTTTGTTCTTGCTGTAGAAAAATCCATCGTAGACCAGACATTGCGTTCCCCGGGAAGAGAATTCGTACACAGCTCGCTCGGAGAAACCTTGACTGTCTTCTGGAAAAGGAACAAACAATATAAGCGTAAGATAATGAAGTAGTAGAGCAACCAAGCTGCATAAAGATTTTTTCCATGATGTAAAACAACTTTATTGTTTTCAACATTTAATTGAGTATAGTTTACAAATCAATGAGTCATAATAATTAGTAAATTGGGAAAGCTTGCCGCCATTGTTGGTTGGTCATCTGTAAACAAAGAAATTGATTGATGTCAGGAAAGATATGGAATATCACCAAACTCTTAATATTTTAGAACTAAAGCATCCTAGTTTAATCTTTCAATATGGATCTACTAAAATTGTTAATTATTTATAGTCTTAAGAAAAATAACGCAAAACAACAGTTTTCTTCAATTTTGAACAATTATATAAAATAGTTTTTTTTTTCATCATTCATCGTTATTAAACTTATATAAAATTTAAACAAATTAAAAAAAAAATCCTCATGCAGAACATTAATAACAAAAAATAAGTACCTAAATTTAAATCTCATTGTTTCATTGAAGAAGCCTAAATTAATCGCGCATATTTATATTATTTGGAACTCTTAATTTCTACACTTAAAAAAATAGTTATGTGAGAATAGATAAAACCGATTCATCTCACGTCACGACTGTCACGTCGTTAAAAGTGCTTTTTTAAGGTAATTGTTATTAGAAAATCCGATCTAGTTCATTTTATCTTTCTATTTCTTATTTTTTGTTTAATTTATTTTTAATGTAGTCTTTAACAAGTTAAATATCATTTTAAATGATTTTGTGAGCAGTCACAATTATTCTTGCAAATTAGAGTCCTATAAGAAGAGTAACGTCATGTGCCACGTTTGACAGGTCTCCTGCTCGTTTGGAACGCGCATTTGTATGGAACTGACAGACGATTCTGTTCCAATTCTGACACTTGACGACACTGTTATTATAGTCACTGTATTGCAAATAACTGTATTTGAAACATATCATGCGTAACACGTCGAGTATACCTACATAATCTAGTACCGCTTCCCTATCACAGAGCAGCACTCTTCTCGTAATCCCGCTTCGAATGTTGGTTTGATTTGGACGCGACATGCGGCGGGTGCGTGTGCAAGTCGCACGTAATTCTTACATAATGCTGCCCATCAATTTCTTTCGTAACTGCCCGTGCCTTGCAACGAAACTTCACGTGCCAAGAGCACTTCCAATTGGTGGTGTTCAGCTTTTGCTTTTCGCGAACATAACTGTAATCGTCGTGCAGTAGCATTTGTTGGCCACGGCGCGTTTTTCCAAAGTATGCGTTTGCGAAGAGTTCTATAAAACGGATAAGGCGATTAGTGTGGAACTACGGCTGACCCAAACTGTAAATGTATATTTTTTTTAAATGAAACACAAATAAACACTGTTCAACTGGTATTTATTATTCGTTGATATTAAAATTAAGTGTGATATAGATCTCTAATATTTTGCACTACGAATTTAGCACCTCAAACTTTTTTATGGATTAGGTGGATGCATCAACCGTAAAAAGCCTTGGAAAATACAAGGCGCGACATAAAACAATATCTGCAGCGCTGCAACAAACAATTGTTGCCAACCACAACATGATAAGGTAACAAATCGTTCTGCCTCTACGCTTTGTATAAACCTCTTTCGTGAAAAAGGCTTAGCTGTTCTCGAAATTGTGTAAAATGGATACATATATGCAGTTACTCAAACAATTGATTCGTTTAAAATATGCATCTGTGCAGAGTGTGACCGAACCACCTCCACTGTCGCTGCCGAATTCCTGTGGCTGTAGGTTTTTAGCTGGGTTTTGTTGGTGTCTAAGCATGAGACTTGTTGGTGTCTAAGCATGAGACTTGTTGGTGTCTAATCAAGAGACTTGTTGGTGTCTAAGCATGAGACTTGTTGGTGTCGGAGCATGAGACTTGTTGATACCTAAGCATGAGACTTGTTGGTGTCTAAGCATGAGACTTGTTGGTGTCTAGACATGAGACTTGTTGGTGTCGGAGCATGAGACTTGTTGGTGTCGAAGCATGAGACTTGTTGGTGTCTAAGCATGAGACATGTTGGTATCTAAGCATGAGACATGTTGGTGTCTAAGCATGAGACTTGTTGGTGTCTAAGCATGAGACATGTTGGTGTCTAAGCATGAGACTTGTTGGTGTCTAAGCATGAGACTTGTTGGTGTCTAAGCATGAGACTTGTTGGTGTCTAAGCATGAGACTTGTTGGTGTCTAAGCATGAGACTTGTTGGTGTCGGAGCATGAGACTTGTTGGTGTCTAAGCATGAGACTGTTTGGTGTCTAAGCATGAGACTTGTTGGTGTCGAAGCATTAAGCTTGTTGGTGTCTAGACATGAGACTTGTTGGTGTCGGAGCATGAGACTTGTTGGTGTCGAAGCATGAGACTTGTTGGTGTCGGAGCATGAGACTTGTTGGTGTCGGAGCATGAGACTTGTTGGTATCGAAGCATTAGACTTGTTGGTGTCTAAGCATGAGACTTGTTGGTGTCGGAGCATGAGACTTGTTGGTGTCTAAGCATGAGACTTGTTGGTGTCTAAGCATGAGACTTGTTGGTGTCTAAGCATGAGACATGTTGGTGTCTAAGCATGAGACTTGTTGGTGTCTAAGCATGAGACTTGTTGGTGTCTAAGCATGAGACTTGTTGGTGTCGGAGCATGAGACTTGTTGGTGTCTAAGCATGAGACTGTTTGGTGTCTAAGCATGAGACTTGTTGGTGTCTAAGCATGAAACTTGTTGGTGTCTAAGCATGAAACTTGTTGGTGTCTAGACATGGGACTTGTTGGTGTCGGAGCATGAGACTTGTTGGTGTCTAAGCAAGGGACTTGTTGGTGTCTAGTAGCACCAACGGCCATTACAATCCGAAAAAAAAACTAGTAAGCCATGCGTGAAACGAATGTGTTTGGGATTTTATCGCGTTTTGCGCTTCTCATTGTCACTGTCAAATCGATATCTTATGATGACAAATAATCGAAGTGATCGCTGAACCGTCATGAGAATGCCGTCTGGAAAGTGGAAATACTGTTGAATGAATTTCTGCCACCGATACGACCGATTACCGACGTCGAAGCTCGACAACACCCATTTTCATAGAATTCATGAACAATCCCCTTATCTTGAAATGGATTAATTAAGTGAGATTGTTTCAATGTTAATTACTCACTAGATTGGAAAGTTTATTGATCCGTTATCCAATCATCAAATTCAGCTGTTCTCAACCTGTGGGTAATAGGATGTCAATGGAGTGTATATGGGAAACACGGAAATTTGCCAAAGGTAGGGGTACAAAAAAAAATTCCAAATCAAATTGTTTTTGATGCCAAATGTTTTAGAAATGCATTAAGCGTCGAGATGTGGTGTTATCTCGATAAGCTTTTTTTTTTGGAAAAAATGACTTTTTGAGGCTTAGAAAATTTTTGGGACTGATTTTTTTCAAAATGGATTTTTTTATTGCAAATGTCTTAGAAATGCATGAAACGTCGAGATCTGGTGAAAGCTCGAAAAAAAAATTGAAAATAATTTACTTTGGGACTTTGAAAATTTTTGGGAATCGAATTTTTGTTTGATGCCAAATGTCTGTGGCTAATGCAATGTATAAGTTTTATCTTATACATATCATAAGCATCAATAAAAATATTTCGAAAGTCTCAAAAAATTTCTAAGGCTGTCATTTTTTTTTTAATGGTAACACCAGATCTCGACGTTTCATGCATTTCTAAGACATTTGGCACGAAAAAACAAAAATTTCGATTTCGAAATTTTTTCGCATGCACCACTTTTCTCCTCCTTGGGAATTTTTGTGTGTTCAAAACAGTCAACCTTGGACCGCTTTGTTCAAACACTCAACGAAGTCCGATTGAGCTTAAATTTTGCATAGGGACTTTTTCCGAGGAGATGAAACTTTTGAGCTCTACCCGTTGATGAAATTAAAAAAGTCAATTTTCATATATCCCAAAAAGTAATTTTTTTAATAATTCTTTTTTCGAGGTGGCATCAGATATCTACGTTTCATGCATTTTTAAGACATTAGGCATAAAAAAATCGAATTCAAAATTTTTCCATCAAACTATTTCATTCATTACAAGACGCAGAGAATGCACTATTTGAACACTAATCCAAGCTAATTCAGCAAAATGTAGTCATGTAATTAGCGGCCTTTCACAAATTACGTAGCGCCGAAGGGGGAGGGAGGGGGTCAAGACGAGCGTTACGATTCATACAAAAAATTAAACCTTTCATACAAAAAGTGTTACGAGGGTGTGTTCCGTATTTTTTTAAACTGTTCTGATGTTGGTTTTTTATTATAGCACCCAAATGAGTGCTATAATGGATTTTATGCAACTCATCTGAGTTGCATAATGTTCGTTCTAAAGCATCCATTTCGTTGGTATGGAAAAGTAGGCCGTTTTATCACTCAAAGAAGAACTGTAAACTATGTATTATTATAATAAAGAATTGCAAAAAAAAATAAGGTCACTCCTCACGGAATCCAAGTTTCAAAGTGCTCGCGTTTTCGGGGGCACACCACTCGATACGGAAGCAACGCACAACTGCCATTTTTATTATTTCACGCAGCAAAGCTAAATCAACAAAAATGACAGTTGTGCGTCGCCTCCGTATCGAGTGGTGTGCCCCCGGAAACCAGTCTTCTTATGCTCCAGTCTTCTTATGCTCAAAAACGGGTTTTACGTTTTTATCCGACGTTTCGGTTACATATATTGTACCTTTATCAAGGAGTTAACTAAGTCAGAATAGAAGTGGCGCTAAAAAGTACTACACGATAGTTCCTGGTGCCCGGATAAATTCAAATTTCGCAGCCCCTACCGAAAAATAGAGGGGGCGATTTAACATAAAGTTGTGACAAAACATTCTATGCTAAGAAAATGTAACAATAAAACGGGACTTAGTTAACTCCTTGATAAAGGTACAATATATGTAACCGAAACTTCGGATAAAAACGTAAAACCCGTTTTTGAGCATAAGAAGACTGAAAGCCATAACCTCAAATATCACCATCATAGTCGATCTCTCCTAGTAATTTATTTAATCGAGACAAAAACTATATAAATATTATGAAAACTCATATGTGAATATGTATAGATAACCACTTTCCCTTCTATGGGACTCGAACAAGTCGAGTCAAGTACGAGACACTGAAGACGGCCTTACTTTTGAGGTCGAAATACGTATCTGTCAAGATACAATTAAGTGGTGGAATTCAATGGGATTGTATAAACTCGTCTTATGACAGGTGAAAACATTCCACTAAAAAGCTCAAAATAATTTTCTTATCTCTCGGATTTGTTAAATAATGTTTTGAGAATCCTCAAAATTTTCCGCAATTTTTTTGTTGTCTCCTCAAATTTTTATTTTGGGGCAAACAAATCCGAAGGGAAAGAAAGACATTTTTTATATTTGTTTCGGCTTAATACGATACGAATATGCTTCTGGATCTCTGAATCTAGAATCTAAATGTTCAGAAGCATTTGAGAGACTTGAAGGACGTTCCGAAAAGCTGAATAGCTCCGTAGCAGAAGGCTTGGAAGCCTCCTTCAATGCGGCTCGTAAGCCTACTATCAAGAGGATCTGAAGCCTCTTTTCAAGAGGCTGGAAAGCCTTCTTTTAAGAGACTGAAAATCCTGTCTTCAAACGGCCTTTCAAGAAGCTTGAAAGCCTTTTTGAAGAGCCTCGGAAGCCTCCTTTCAAAAGGCACGGAAGGCTTTTATCCAGAGGCTCGGAAACCTCCTTTCAAGAGGTTCGGAAGCCTTCTTTCAAGAGCTTCGGAAATCTCCTTTCAAGTGACTTAGAGGCTCTTTCCAAAGGTCCTATTTCAAAAGGTTTGGAAGCATCCTTTCAAGAGGCTAAAAAGCCTCCTTTCAAGAAATTCAAAAACCTTGTTTCGAGAAATGCGCAAGCCTCCTTCCAAGAGGCAAGGAAAAAAAGCTCGGGATCCTTCTTCCAAACGGCTCAGAGGCCACCTTTCAAAGAGGCTCGAAAACCTTTTTCAAACGACTAGAATACTTTCTGGCTCTCGGACCAGACATCTTTCTTCCAACTACTCAGATAGGACAGTCGATGCAAAGTCAATTTCCATTATATTAAACTGCTGGTTGGTTCACGACCATTCGCATGTACCAAAATCTATTTATGATTAGAATCAATTTCGCATTTTTTCAATCATGACAACGTTTTGCCATCGACTTTATGAAACCCAATATTCACTCTGTTCATTGTCCCGGACGAAATCTAGAACAAATGCATCAACCGAAAGTGCATGTCCGTCCCATCGGCGATTTCCACTTTGTCACTATCCAACACTTTCTCGGGCCCGTGCGAATGGGCGCTACCCGCCAGCCGAATTGGGCATTCGTTTGGATTCTTGGACGTTACACAGGTAGCCCGGCAGCCAAACTTCACATACTTCGAGCAGCGCCAGAAGATATTTTTATTGCTTTGCCGGTTTTCCACGTACTTGTAGCCGTCGTAGATGAGCATTGTTCGCCCCCGTTGCGTTCGGGTAAACTCAATCGGTGGAGCATCTAACGCTTCGATGACCGCCATCGTTGCCGTACCTAGAAATGGAATCAAGTGAAAAAAAATTATAACTTTGCTAATTTGATTTGATTACGTTCATTTTTACTATTATGATTTATTGCACCAAAAGATTATTATTATTAGCAGCTATATTTTAAAAAGATTCTAATTTAGCTACACTTTCAACATGAATCGAATGTATCGGCAGGGATGCAGTAGATGCTGAAGTATTCGGAGATATAATTATTTCCGATAGACGACCATAGTCCGATCGTTTGAACTCTTTCGCCACGTGGTTGTGGGGCGTGCTGTGATCTATTTCTCCGTTCAAGGTGTGTAACCGACCATGGCACTTTATTTTGGTGGTGTAGTAGATGCAGCGCCAGTATTCCTTCTGTTTCACAGTTTTTTCCTTGACGTAGTAGAACCCACCGTAGGCCAACTGGAGCCGACCCTTCTGACTGCTTCGGTAGGTGAGCACCTGTTCATCAATGTTCGACACAGGTAGATGTTGCTGATATTCTACGAAAAAATATTACGATTAGTAAAAAATGTTCACATTTGATTCATTTTGAAATCAAATAATACTTTGATGAAAGGAAACATAAATTTTTAAAACAAAGAAATTTATTATCGAAAGACCAAAATGTTGTGATATTCGCACGTACATCTCAATCCACAACTGCGAAAATTTCCTGCGCGTAGAAGGCCACCTTATGACGCTTCAGGGGTGCATGGACATGTTTTTCCCGATGAATGACAAAGCGTTCGGGATTCTTGTACTGCAATATCCGGGCCGGACACTTAAGTTTGCTGGTGGCCATCGATGAGCACCGCCAAACCACCCGTTTGTGGTTTTCCGACATGAACAAGTACTTAACGCCGTCGATAATGATCGCAGGGCGACCACGACTTGATTTGGTGAAATATATTTCTGAAATGTAGACATCGTTGTTCATTAAAAACCATTCCGCATGCTTTGAGTGTAGAGAACGCAAAGTAATTTTCGTTTTGTTAAATAAATCTTTATTTAGCATATTTGTGATGGTACACTTGAGTTTGTGCAGTACTAGATTCTTCGGTAAAATAATGATACTGGCGAAATTCAAATGTCATATTTCATTTACTATTGTGCAAAAATGCACAGCAATTATTGCCGCTCATCAGTTCGCTTAATAAACTATCAACAAATGACTTTTTCGTTTTTTGTTTTCGTTGTGAATGAAGTTAGAACTCAGGTCAGCTTTTTGTTATTTCAGTTATTTAAGATGGGATCCTTAATTTACTTGTTCTCTAAAGAAACAATGAACAAATGCAAAATTATCAAAAAAAATCATTACTTTTATTTATTTTAAATGAAAAAAATACTATTTCTTAAACTTCCTGGAACTTTGTAGATAACACAATCGATTGCGTATGTATCCCTGCACTAATGGTTCTGATATTTCAACGTTTTGTTTCCTGAAAACATTCACCACATGCACTGAAATATATAAAAAAAAAACTTGATGTAAATATTTCTAATTTTATTTATATTATTTAACTTAAAATTTGCAAGCACACACGTGGAAACACCATATTTATTGCAAACTAATAGGCTTAGCCTACAAGATTTATCACGTGATACAGAACATATTGACATGAAACGTCATACTACATCACGTGATATTGCTCGTTTCGTGCGTTATTTAAGAATATTTGCATCAAGTAAAAACATGGCGAAGAATAACCACAATCGTATTAGATGCATTAAATGTGGTGTCACAGCAGTACTAACAACAAAAATTTCTTATATAAAAATAGTTGGGACAGAATCGCCTTTCAGCTCAATCGTCCAGATATGTTCAAGATCCTAAAACGTGAGACAATCGATTACATACCTATAACCGATGCGAGTTTATCCTTGTCCAGTGGTACCAGATCGCCAGAATGCTCCGTCCGGTTCAGGCAGGCATGTATCAAATTGTCCCTGCCAAAGATGACGTCAATTAGCCGCGCAGTATACAGCGCTGCCTTTGGAGTGTAGATATTGACGAGATCCTTGGTAGATATGTACGTATTACTACCGTTATGAAGAGGAACTATACTCGGTGCAGCTTCTGTGGCCGACCGCTTGAGAATCTTACGCTGATCCGGCGGTACTTCCGAATTCGACTGAATGGCTTCATATTTACAACGCAACATTTCTGTTTCTGAAACTGATATTGAACAAAACGTCAGCAGATGATCTCGCCAATTCAAGCCTAGTCAACTAGAGAATAGACCAATGTCCGTATTGTGATGTAAAGTAATTTATTTCAAATTCTGATAATTAGCCGAATAAACATATTTTTACACATTAACCTTAACCACATATTCAGCGACCTGCTTTTTTACCGGTTTATTAGATTGACCGCTGGGCACGTTCGTCACAACAATGGTCGATTTCTTCTTCGTATCTCGTTGCTTTCGCTTAACGATATCCGAATGAGTGTGGTAGCGATTCAGTGGAGTGATTTCATTATCAATGGTAAAGACCCGAGCGCGACATCTTTGATTCCACCATTGATTGCAGCGCCAGATTTTCTTCGGGGTGGAGTTTTTTATTACCACCAGCTTCTCAAAAACGAACGGCTGACCAAGGTAAAGCAGCTGTTGCTTACCTCGCATAGTCCTGGTAAAGACGGCTATGTTCTCAGAGTCATTTTCTGTATTTTGCAAGAAAAAATAAAACAAGATTATTCAGTGAACAAAAAAAATTAAGTACAAGGTTTTCTCAATATACCGAAAAATTGTATCAACATTAAAATTGTTTTTTATTGTCTTTTTATTATGAACTATCTGTTCAAAAGATTATGCTGATGGCAGATGATTATGACCATGCTTTCCCAGTTTGAGCTCAGTGGTCAGCATGTTTTGTACCAGCCTGGCTTGGCAGCGACCAACCGAGTTACGGCTGCAGACCCAGTTAATAGAGGTCTTGAATGTGGCCTCCTTTCGGTAGACAAAACTCTTGAACAATAGATGTTTTCCACCCTTTTGGTTTGGTACAACTTCATAGAGTTTTTTCAACCAAACTCCAGTCTTGAGTTGGTCGAATGAATCTGAAAATAAGCATATGCATACGATTATTTCTATTGAACGAATATTTTTTAGAAATTAAACCTTATAGTGCATAATGTATAACAATATGTAAAAAATATCCGCATCAGAATGTTTATTTACTACAAGTATTCTTCGAGTAAATATTCTTCGTTATCTTCGCGCTGTTTGCTGCGCTTTTCTTCAGCGTATTTCAACATCGGAGGATGATTGTGGCCTTTCTTGCTCAGCCTTATACCGCCTTCTTTGTTGGTAACGCACCGGGCTCCACACGTGCCGCCTTGTGCCCCTGAATAGCCACTGAACCGGTTGTAGTTGGGATTCGCACAAACCCAGTTCAGCGTGTTGGCAAATTGAGTCTTTTTGCGATAGATGTAACCACGATAGCACAGATTCAGCCCACCCTTTCGATTGTAAATCAGTTCGTATTGTTTATCATACCGGAATTCACGTGTTGACATAATACGAGATCGTCCTGAAAACAGAAAGGCATCGAAAAAACAAATAAGAATTAGAAATCTGTTATCTTACTTTATTTAATCTAGTACTACGTGTAAAATCCAACCACACCTACTCTTGCTTATGGGGAATCGTTTGTTATATTTAATTATCCAAGGACCTATTACTACCGACACCAACGGCAAGGTGATAAACAGACATCAAATTAGTTGTGAACAATTCTCGCCGAATTCCGTTCTGTATAAAACACGGAAATTCAATATATTTGGAATAGGTGGTATACAAGCAAGAACTTGTATTCGGAGTTAATAACTTCGGCATCAAGTTTGTATAGAGCGCTTGGATGGGATTCTTCTAGACTTAGCTTTGATGGAATAGGGAGAAGACCTGATTAGGCAGCATTCGTTATTCCTACCACAGGCATTATTTATGTAATCATTTGCATTCTGCAAAAATTAATTCAACATCACAATAAACCTTAGAATATGTGCTAACTAATCCGAGTAACAAATGTTTAAGACGGTAATAGGAACTCTGCTCAAACAGATTTTCTCTCGGTGCATGGAAATAAAAAGAACGCATTTATATATGATTGCTTTACGAACATTGATATTTGTATTATTGCGGTTCAGAGGTTAAAAAAAATTATAAGATTTCGTTGAATAGCATGTTTACAATTCAACGGATAACCCACAGTCTTGCAGTTTTGGCAGTACTTCGATCTTAATTAGGCCAATATCCGGAGAACCAGTGTCCACTAATGTAGCTACATCAGTGAGGAAGCTAGAACCGTAGATATCGCTGGTGTGACAGATAGGTGGCGGATCTGCTTTGGTTGCATCTAGTACTTCATCTACCATATTGTTGCGCCGGCTGATTTTGGCTATCTTTTCCGTATGGGGATCGTGGTTGTGCTGTGTCCCGGTCAGGGCACTCAATCTTCCATTAACAATGACGCATCTAGCGCGACATCGTTCCTCTTTCTTTTTGCGGGAGTAGTTATGACATCTCCAGTACACTTTATTTCCTCTGGTACTGTGACAGTTGTACAGGTAATCATTTATCACCAGACATGGCGTTGACCATGGACTTTTTATAAATTTCAGCTCCTGTGAATAAGCATCTTGAAAGAAACAAGACAATCCTCCATTAGTATTTTAGCCAACATGCAAATATTTTAAATAAATCCTAGTACTAGATTGAAAGACTCTCATTGATTTGAAAACGGATTATATTTTTCGTTATTTTAAGGATCATACACACTATATTGTTCATATACGCGTCTTCCTTGTAAACTGACCATTTCTTCCGGATGGTTGTGCTGCCCGTGGAAATTGATTAACTGATCATCTCTGGTTATACATCGAACTGAGCAACGGTTTGGACCCTTTCGATTACTGGAAAATGTACATCGCCAGTATGTGGTATTCGTTGCTTCCATTCGTTTATTGGCGAAAAAAGCGTACCTCTCGTAGACCAGCAACTTTCGTCCCCAACGACTGCGTACAAATAACATCCTATTTGGCTCTTCTTTGAATGGCGGGTCCAGCGGATGAATAGCTATAAAAACCAAATGAAAACAAATCTCTTATGTTCACAAAATATGAAGCCTCATAATCAAGGAGAAACCATTCAAATAGCCAACAATTACAAAGAGTGTTTAATATTTATTCACGAAGCTCATCTTTCATAAATGAATTGCAGTCTTCTATTAGGTATTCGATCATTTCAGGCGGCATGTGATCATGTTCGCCTGTGGCCCTTTTGATCTGCCCTTCATCCGTTACGATACGGGAGGGGCAACTTTTCAATTTGGATCGCCAGTGAACACACTCCCAGTATCCCAGCTGTTTTCGTCTCCGGTTTAGCGTGTAATGGTGGCCTTTGTACACGAGCAGAGGTTTGCCTCTCTTGCTGCGAATGTATTCAGCTGTCAAACATTCAGGTTTGGAATCTAGAAGAAAATAAGCATTGCTCAATATACCTTTTCAATGGAAGGCATAAATTTAAAATTTAAAGAGAAACGCATTTTTTTATTCAGGTTTATTTTTCTCATATCAAGTCACATATAGTATTGATGATTTAATATATTCTAATGAGTGCCCTGTATTTGACATTTCCTTAATGGTAATGTAATTATAACAGTTGCATTTCTGCCCTGTATTCATTACTTGCTGTGCCAGTTTGATAAGTATAATTAGTTGCCTTACACTCTCAAGTCGTCCTCGACATTTTTCCACTTGAGTATTTTCCTACCTAGTAAATAATGTCTTTGTTTCAAACACACCTCCGAAATTCTGAATGATTAAGGAACTAACATTAACTTGGTAGCATCCAGCACCTCCTCTTCGACTAGTGATTTTTTTTTGCAAATAACAACATATACGAAATAATAGTTGATAACAATATTTCTTAATGCTAATAGTTAGTCCATTTACTTATGTGTCACTTATGAGAATATTAGAAAATATTTTTTTGTCTTTGCATTTCTAACAAATCAAGAAGTAGATGTAAACTCTCTTTTATAGTACTAGAGTAGCTGTGGCGTAACAAAAAACGGCTCTTTTACACTTGCAATCAAATCGTTAACCTGGTTAGGCGCCTCATGTTCCTCAAGACTATCGCGGAGTACGAGCTTGTAATCCGTTCCATCGTCTATGACATCGAGCTTCTGTGAAGCTGAAATTGGATCTCTGGAATAGATGTTAAAATATTCCTCCAAATCCTCCGGGAAGTCATACAGCGGCCGATGTTCGATTTTGCTCTCATGGTTTGCATGGTTATGCTGCCTTTTGCTGCGAATGAGTTTATTGAACTTGGTAACACAAATCGCTTTGCAGTGTAGCTTTGCTAAATCGATGCACCGCCACGTGGTACTTCCGTTCCGTTGAGTCAATTTACGGTTGTACAGGAAACCCTTGTAGACAAGCTGTGCGTTTTTCTTTTGGCTGCGAATGAATTTGATAGAAGATGAAGACGCACAAGGTCCACAATGATCATCGGCACGTCTCAGATGACTGTTTTCAAAGAAATTGGCAAGAACGGTGGGTTTTACGCTATAGGAGAATGGAATTTGCTTGTCATTCTTGCCGTTTCCTATAAAGAGAGGATATACTCGGTGAGACATATTTGGAAACAGAATCAAGTCAAATGAATGGATAGAAGAAAAAATAATTTGAAATCTGGTGATAGATAAACTAAACTTTTCCGATCGTCAAATGCTAAAAAAGGAAAATATCCAGCATAAAAAGATCTCAAATATGCTTAACCTTCAAGGACTCGCATGGTCCTTGATCACTCACGCAGTTCCGCCGCTTTTGTGAACGACAAAGGTGTAATTCGCTACTAGCTGCGTTTTAGTACTGAAGACATGAAGAATTCAACAGATTGATTGAAAGTAAGCAACAACAAACAAAAACAATTTATTGTACCTAGTAGGGATGCTGCCTTTCTCGCATTTAGGCAAGAATCCAACCTTATATGATACGAAACACCATTTTCGTTATAACTTTTAAACACAATGATTAATCGTTTTCAAATTCAAAAGTAATCAACTAGGATTTGCTTCCTGTCGAATGCAACTTATATTGCGAGAAAATCAGATGAGAATTACTATATGGTCGAGGTTCTGCCAAATCACACCAATAGCCAACAAAAATTACCCATTTTGACATACAAGTTTTAACGTGAAGTAAGACATTCTAATATGTAATACTTAAAAAAAACATTACTCCTCAACATAACTTATGCAATCTTCGTGTTATTTGGTAGTTCAAAAAGCCGTAAATGCATTGCCTGTGAGTTGTCATACGAAACGTTACAGAGAACACGTAATTAAACTTTTTGAAAAGTTATGAAAAATGAGTTTCAACAAGTGCATGGGAAAAACGCCTCACCTGAATGTAGTATACCACCACAAAGACGTTTTATATACCTTCAGTTGTATTTTATCTATCTTATAATAAAAAGGTTACAAGCCCCTATTTGCTTGGCATTAAAAAAAATAGCATAGGTCCATAAGCATAATTTTCTAGAAATCACATATAGGGGAGTTTTGACAAAGGGAAGAGGAAGAAGGGCAAGCGCATTATTCAGTCTTACCCTAATTGATCCAAAATCGTATCGGATATCCCTTAACCCCACAACTAAGGATATCCTACAAGCTGCAACTAATGTACGTATGAATTGATAAGAAATGATTTCCGTTTTCTTTGTACGAACAAAATATCACAAGTCAATCAAAAAGCAGCTTGATGCGGTTTAGCAGAACCCCGACCGTAATAAAAGTTGAACATATGAATAGTTTTTCTAAGCTTTTGTGCACAAACAAAAATGAAAGTCATGTACAACTTTGTTGTATGAGAAAGGCAAAACGATTCTGGCAAACGGTAAGAACAATAAGGACCGTATCCATTTCTTGCAGAATTCTCGTTTCATAGGGAGAGCCTTTTAAAATTATTCAACAAAAAATATTCCAACCTCCCCTGATAATCTTTTACCACACTGCCAGGGAAGACAGATAGCCGTAAGAATTTGGTGATACGCAATGCGGGATTTTCGCATTGGTGGATTTCATTCATCAATGAAACCTACTCAGTAGGTGTACTCATTCAGCAAAGCGTCTGCTTTACTCGCATATATTCGTAATTATCAATAAAATGTTCACACATTTCATTCATTTTCCGAGCCACGAAAGATCTTTGAACAAAATTACCTTTCCAGTGTCACATCACGTTTACATTCGTCTGTGCTCTTCTTGTTCACAAACAAACATAATCGAAGACGACTTCGTGTTTTGTGTAGCAAGCGTTTATAGATGGAGCTCATTATTTTGAAAGCGTCACAATGATGCCGACTTTATAAAAGTCGTGAGTCAAGAACATGAGCAGACGGAAACAATTATTATCTAATGACTATTCCACAGCAATGCAATAACACAATTTTCTTCAACATCATAAGCACTTAATAAAATTGAAGACTAACTTTTGATTCATCTTCCACTCTGTCAGTAGTTCTCCCTGTAATTCGTCTTCACAACAACGCAGTGCTATCTAGGAAAGTTGAATGTGTGCGTGACGTCATTGAGTTTTATTATGCCAAAATACGGAAAATAATTTTAAAATGCTTCTAAAATATAAGAAACAATATTTACTTAAACACATTTGAATTCGATAGTCATCAGTTCCTCGTTAAATTCAATTTATTACAATGAAATCGGCCGATCATTATGAGCCATCAGTGTGTAAATTGATTTCACTGATCTCTCTTCCCAGTTTTTAGACACTGATATTCTTTCCTTCCGCTTCAAATGGAAGTTTGGCAAAAGGATATAAACCTTTCCCTCCGCTCGCTTTTAAAATCTACTACTACTTTAAGCCCGCAGTCCACTGTTTGTCATGACAAATATTTGTCAAGTTGATCCGGACATCTATCAAACCGATTAAAAATTGACATGAATATCAGGCTGACTTGACAAATATTTGTCATGACAAAAAGCTTAACCGGTTTTAATTAAATTGCTTCTACAATTTTTTAAGAGTTTAAAAAAATCCGTATGCTTTCCGTTCCTCTTTTTTTTTCAAATATCATCCTTCGACTTTTTAGCTAATTCCTGTTAAGTAAAATAGGATATAGGGAGCAAGACCATTTGGGCAGCACCCCCTATTCCCGTCCGCAACGTTAATAACTCGACCGATAACAACCAAATGGCTTAATTTTCTGTACATCACAAGATATCGACAGAAACTAACCATGTACTAAAAACAAGTAATTTGGTTGTAATGCGCTCGAGTAATGAACGTTGTGGACGGGAATAGAGGGTGCTGCCCAAATGGTTCTCTACCCTATGTAGGGACAGTTTTACTAATCATTGGTGAACAGTAACAAAACCGTAGACCAAGCAAAACTGTACCACATGTTTCATGTTACAAAAATGCAATTAAGTTGTACATATAGGCAAATATTACCAAAGGCACCTGACTTTTTCTGGTTGTTCCACGTTTTTCTGGTTCTACGAATGCATAGTTGAATGTAAAAAGAATCACCAATTCGAATTAGGTTGAAGTAGAGGAACGGTTCAGCACTTCATCTCATAGCTCCCATTTCCATCCCGTCAAAAACAAAGCAATGAAAAGGAATTTGATGTTTTTTTGTGATTTTTTTAGCAGTGAGCACGCATGTTAGCAAAAATAAGCGACAAGATTGGTGCTGTATTTCTCTGTTTAGCCATGAGATGAATATATGTTCAGTGAGATGGAAAACGGAACAGTTACCCTACATAGTTGAATGAACGGAAGATAGATGTCCTCTATGAATTTACTTTCAGCTCTAATTTAACAGTGCCGATATCTCTCATATCTACATATGTGTTAAGATCTTCCAAATTACAACATGATTATTGACTACGTTTGATCCAAGCAGGGTAGCAATACCGGTAATAGATGATGTTCTCTAGATATCCAACAATTCATATCGTGATAGTTGGACAACAAAATAACTTTTCTTAGTGGTTAATATGATATAAATTTGCTTCCATTTTCAAAAATGTAACGTTTTTCGAAAATATGTTTCACTGGTTTTGAGGCAGTGTAGGCAGGACAATATGCCCTTACCAACAGGACACAAGCCCGGCAAGCCGGCAGCAGTTGCTTCCAAATGATATGGAAACTATTGGAATGTAATTCAAGCCTTATGTTGGTTTTTTAATGTCAAGCACATAAGGATTTGTAACCTTTTTATTATGGGATTGATAAAATACTAAAGAAGGGCCATGGAACGTCATTGGTTAATGTGAGGCATACTGGCCCTGGTACTTTTTGAAATCCATTTTTCACAACTTTTCAAAAAAAACTTTATTACGTGTTCTCTGTAATATTTTTATATGACTATGCATTTACGACTTTTTGGAATACCAAATAACACAAAGTTTGGATAAATTGCGTTGAAAAGCAAAAAGTTATTAAAAGTGAAAGCTTCGATTGTACATGCCTTTTGTATTGATCTCAGATGGATCGCAACTGAAACCAGCAGCTTTAGTATGTAGGCTAGAATTCATCCAACTTATTTTCTTTCAGCTACACTAAGTGTTGGATAAGACACCCAGAAATCACCCTCAACCCAGTTTTCGTCCATCTTTTTTAAAATCTTCATTCTCGAAAACTAGTTGTTAGAAACAGTTTAAATTCAAGTTTTTCATAATTGTTTGATAATTGTATGGGAAAACTTGAACTTGAACTGTTTTCAACAATTATTTTTCTAGAAATGAAGATTTTAAAATAGGTGGTCGAAAACTGGGATAAGGACAACTTATGGGTGTCTTACCCTTCGTAGAGGCGTTGGATCACCCAAGAAATAAACTTTTTATAGGTGACCCGCAAACTGTTATAATATCAATCGAACTCAGACAAACTGAGGTGATACTCGTTTACTGATACTTACCCTTTACCATACTCTTAATTTGTTCGAAACAAGCTGCATCCGACTGAAAAATCCTGTTCCCATTCCTTATTAAAAATTGGACTGTTGACTCGGGAAAGCACGAGAAAGGCACCATTACTGTTAAGTGGATTTATAAGGAATACATATGTGGATACTAGAGTGATTCAAATTTTGCCTTCTTCGCTCCCGTTTGGATCATATTTATCATTTTTGAAGCCCTCCCATATTTTGAGCTTGATTGGTTGAAAAATGACTGTGTAACGTTATTCAAAAAATCTTTTAAAATTTATTATGAAAATAGAAGAGGACGGTCCATAAACAAAATGCAAAATTGTGTATGGACCGTAGACATGCACCTCCCAAAGAGAACCACCATAATAAAGCCCACGTGGTATAACGTTCAGCAACATTGCACATTGAGCTAATGAATTATATAAATTCGATCACAACATAGAAAATTTGGGAAACAAACAGATCTTCTTTGTTGCGATATGATCCGATGATTGCAAACATAGTAAAAGAAAACACTGCATATCATAAGTATTCTATGAAGTAAATGCGTTGATTTATTTAAAATAATTAGTTACTAACCTCATGGATCAGTCTGTTTCCAGAGAACTTTCCATACAATCTCAAAGTGACGTGTTTACAGTCAAATTACAACCATATTAGTTAAAATTCTGGGAGTGCTCTTAAAATGGTGATAGTCACCATTTTAAAATAGGGGAACCAAAGAATCAAAGTTGGAATCCTTCTAGTGGTCCCTATACCCAATCAAGTTGTAAGCCGGAATGGTTCATTAGCACAGCCGGATTATTCTTACAATTCAGACGTTAGACCTTACTTTGCAAGTTAGATTATCAAAAATAATTAACACATCAACATCAAGTTGGAGATTGTTACAACAAATCCTATCTAAATAGCTAGTTGACCATTCCGACTTCCAGTTTGAATCAAGGATCTCATCTCAATTTGAGGTGAACGCTGGTACTAATTAATGCTGGACATTTCTTTCAATATAATAAAAGCGAGAATACTTATGTGAAAAATATATATTCAATTTTATTTCTTCATTGTTTTATTATTCTACATTTTTTTTCAATTTTTGATGTTTAATATTTTAGCACCGCACCTGTGTAAATAAATGTCTCAAACTTACCAAATCAAGACTGGGTTTCAATCGTTGTAATATATATATATGTATGTTACTCCCTTGAAAAATACGACTAATTGAAATTCTGTTTTCATCCAAATAAAATACCTATTTGCTAGAAATTCCTACTGAAATTAGACATGTTTTCAACTCAACTCAACCTAAAACTGGCATTCAAGTGGGATAGTTTTCGAACTTTCCTTTCCTTTCCTCCGAAAACCTTGCACAGATCTGTGGGGTATTTTACAGCCGTGAAAAAGAGATGCTATATGCCAAATTACATCATACAACATTTTCATTTTACTACTACTACTACTTTAGTTTACTACTACTCATTAACACCATTAACGTCAGTTTTCCAGATTACACTATCAAATTAAATCGCAGAACATCTCTGCTGTTGAGATTATGGTGAATTTTACCAAAAAATCACCTAAATCTGTGAAATGATTCAAGTGTTAACGACAGTCAGTTTTCTATCAAAAAATCGTTTTTGAATGATTAGTAGCTACACTCAGTTAATTGGACTAACGAAATTGATAAAGAATAAGTTATTTCTCATCTGCTGATCGTTGAACCAACAGTGCTTCATGCAGAGATACAGCCCATGTACCCGTATCAATCACAATCGAAAAAAGGAAGCGCAAATTGTTTTGTAGGGAAAATTAATACCTATTGTTGGCAACCTAAACATTCCGCCAATGAATATTTAATGAATATTCACCCTGAACACGTGTATACATAGCTTAACTGGTATACATTTGTTTGCTCATCCTTGATGATTGGTGGTCGGCGTGGTCGCTGAACAAGCTATTACAACAAACTCTTATGATAGTTAATCATTTTTTCCTCAACACCATTGCCGCGAAAAGTTGATTTCTCGGGTACTTATTCAAAAGGACGTATGTGTTTTTGTAAACAAAGATTCAAACGTCGATTAGTCCGATCTGTTGGCACTCCCACGGAAACCAACACCACCAACAAGTAGCCGAAGCCTCCCCCTATCTGTCTATGGTGATGGTTTGCTTGGGAGGACTATCAGATCGGACTAGTCGACGTTTGAATCTTTGTTTACAAAATCACATACGTCCTTTTGAATAAGTACCCGAGATTTGCTCGTTTTCTCACTTCCAGCATGTTTCTTGGGATCAATAATGCAAGAAAAAACTAACATTACTTCAAATATTGAATGTACTGTACCGTGGTACATCGAAATCCGTACACCTAAGCTTTTTAAAAAAGGTTCTAGAAAATACGAATCAAATTCGAATAGAACGTTCGTTATTGATACAGGTGCCAAACAACGAAAAATATGATAAAATAATCAGGGTGTCGACTCAAATTTGAGAATAAAATTCCCTGACTTTCCAGACCATTCCTCGAAAAATTCCAGGTATGAAAAATGTTTGTTTTCAATTCCTAGAAGCGCATGAAAATCTCTGCATGTATAAACCTTTGAAGTCCATTATGAGTTCCTGAGCTACTGGAAGCCTAATCACCTCTACAAACAGAACATTGAGGATTTGGAGAATATCGTAGGCAATTCTGGTCGTTCATAAAGATTCAAGTTAATGCGCAGAGCCCCTGTAAATTTTTCATAATTCACATCTTTCCAAAATTAGCTCTAATTAATGTTATAAGTTTTCTAGTGCCATCATCCACCATTGGGAATTCTCACGGACTCCCTAGTGTTGCAATAGATCTCCAACACTACTGACGGACTTCGTCCTGAATTCGTCCTATAGTAGACCCCCTGGGGGTCCATAATAGGAAATTGCTTCCCTACACGGAAGAAATAAACTACCCAATAGTGAGTTTAATTCACCCAACCTCGAACATCCGTACGGGAAGCCAAAATTGAGTAAGTAGGGTCGAAGTAGTTTGCCTTTACTCCCATGTTAAAAAAGTACCCAACGGAAAATTTATTGACCCAAATTTAAGTTTAATTCACTCAATTTCGACCTCAGGTAATAAAACTCAAAATTGGCTTCCCGTATTGAACTGGCGTCGTTGGATTGTTTGGCTCTTTTGTTTTTGACAACAAAAGAAAGAGTGGATGAAAGAGAAGAGAAAAAATAACTCAAAAGTAAGTTTAAAAATACTCAATTTTGGGTACTTTTTTTCTTCCGTGTATAGTTGACACTTCATTTGATTTTTATGTTCCGTTTCGGGACCTTTGGGACGTTATGGATACTCTCGTGTTTATTTTTTTATAGATTTGTAAGAAATCATCAAGTTTTAACCGTCTAAGGGCCGTTTTCTTCACCTCCGCTTAACTCTTAAGCGATGCTTACCCATACGTTTAAACCTGGTTTAAGCACTAAGCGGAGGTGAAGAAATTGGCCCTAAGACGAATTAAGTACTCTCCATTTAATTCCACCAATTATTTTCGATATCTTTGCAGATACGTATTTCGACCACAACTGTGGTCGACTTGCCGTCGTGCTTGTAAGTCGAGTCAAGTACGAGACACTGAAGACGACCACACACACAGTTGTGGTCGAAATATGTATCTGCAAAGATATCGAAAATAATCGGTGGAATTAAATGGAGAGTACTTAAT
Organism: Armigeres subalbatus; assembly: GCF_024139115.2. Lineage (NCBI taxonomy): Eukaryota > Metazoa > Arthropoda > Insecta > Diptera > Culicidae > Armigeres > Armigeres subalbatus. The sequence continues at coordinate 8,969,438 of NC_085139.1, read as the reverse complement.
TCGTCTTAGACGGTTGAATACATTCCACTACAAGAGCTTAATATATTTTTCTGATCAAGTTTTACTTTCCATGGCATTTCCAATGCATGGAACCAAATCATAGGACTGTAAGGTAGGTTCTCCCGATGGAATGTCATAGCAAAATGTATGTGCTGTGCAGTAATAATGCAAAAATGGCTGTAGGGTCCACTATTGTTCGGGGGTCAACTATTGGGCACTTTACCCTAAATACCATACCAAGTATTTGGAGCGGAGCTTTTAAAATAATCTACTGAACATCCATCGAGGAGCTCCAGGATAAAAACTATCCATCCAGCTTTTTTAAAACCTTTGGGATTTTTTTAATGTTTTAGTGATAATTCTGAAGTAATTTCTGGACAAAATTCTCAAAGATCAACCAGAATACTTCTTGATAATTTTTTTTTATAAAAATCAAAAACAGCGAATGTAAAACTGAAACATTACCATTGACAACAACATCATCCTTCTCTTGCATCCGAGCATTATTATGAAGTATCGAGAAACGTTTAATGTGTGGTTTAATTGAGACCATCGTTACCTACGTACATGAGGTAGTCCATATGATGCTTTTATCCACTATCATTTTCTCTACATGACCATTAATTTGACAACCTAAGGACGTGACTTTATAAGCCCATCATTCCAACCTATCGACCAATGACTTTATAAGCCCATCATCAAATGGAAGTTCACGTAATGTTTTTAAAATATTACATTATTATCATGTTTGGAGATGAGGCCGATGCTGTAGAGAGCCGTCACAGGTCAAAAAAGATACTATTCGGGGTTTTCGTTTAACAAGCTTCCAAATATCTAGTTGTTGATTGTAGGTTGAACATGTTTGATGATTGTTTGTTGTTCTGAACTATGGCCTATTCCAGCCATTTGATTCAGTCTCGACTGCTTAACTAGATAATTTTTTGGGCGTCACATTTTATCAAAAGGAAATGTACTACATTAGATTTTTCATTAGAGATAGTAGAGTTCATTAGAGCATTAAACGAAATTTTGCTATATCATAGGTACATCAAATTATTTTATAAGGAATGACTCTTGCGATTGATAATCATCGTCTAAGTATTTGAATGAACTTTCAGAACTTCTTATGTTTGATGGAAACTTAAGCGCTACTAATAAGGAAACTGCGAAAAAATCAAATTGACTCCGATACAAAACATTCTTCTTCTTCTTTTTCTTCTTATTGGCATTACATCCCCACACTGGGACAGAGCCGCCTCGCAGCTTAGTGTTCATTAAGCACTTCCACAGTTATTAACTGCGAGGTTTCTAAACCAGGTTACCATTTTTGCATTCGTATATCATGAGGCTAGCACGATGATACTTTTATGCCCAGGGAAGTCGAGACAATTTCCAATCCGAAAATTGTCTAGGCCGGCACCGGGAATCGAACCCAGCCACCCTCAGCATGGTCTTGCTTTGTAGCCGCGCGTCTTACCGCACGGCTAAGGAGGGCCCCATTCGAACAAATGGTCCTACCAAAGATTCATAACCTTTGTGAGTGCAAATAGTTCATTGTCTAGGAATCAATTAATTAGATGGTAATTAGTGTTTGTACGACGATGAATTTGATGAGTGAATGTTCAATGTGTTCTGTCTGTTTGTCTGTGATCTAACTAAGTTACACCCGATTCTTTTTTTACACGGGGGATGCGTTCCGTGTAAAAAAAGATTTCAGTTCAAAATTTGAAAATCCGTGTAGAAAAAGTTTTATGATTTCTCGACGAATCATGCAAAACGGAGCAACTTTGCAAAATATTTGTATGGGATTTTTTTACACGGCCGTGTAAAAAAAAATCCGTGTAAAAACAGAATCGGATGTATTCCAATCCCATGTGTTTGGATCCAATATAAAATAATCCAAATAAAACGCTGATTAATCCACCTAGCGGTGTTGGCGCCTTTATCGAGCCAAAAAAATCCCAAAAATTTGCGCATAAGAAACGGTTATTTATTTGGTCCATTACTTCTGAGCCCACAGTACGATCTAGCCAATTTAAAAATAGCAAAAAAGGGATAGGACGTCCCGTCGAATGGAACCTGTTGCGAGTTATTCGGCCAATGCGAAGTTCCAAAAAGTGTCTACAAAATTTTGTACACATACACACATCTATACAGTGGCGTAGCCAAAAAATTGGTCTTGGGGGGTTTTCTGAACACTTTTTTTTCGAAAAAAAAATTTCTTCCAAAAATTTTGTCTCTGGGGGGGGGGGGGGTTTATACCCAAAACCCCCTTCGTGGCTACGCCACTGCATCTATATATACACACAAGAATGGAACGCAGTTGTTTGGAAATTCAATCTAGTGAGATCGAGGTTTTTCTTAATAGTTCTGGGACCCCAATCAGTTGTTCAAAATATGGGCTTGCTTGGTTGCGTCCTCGCTTTCCGCAGCGCGTTTCAATTTTATGGAGATTAGTATGGGAAAATGTACTTTTCTACATTTTTGTTCTTAGCGGCTTCAATTTATCGCCAACCATGTGACTCAATACGCTAGCATGCTAGCATATTGTCTGAAAGATACCGAAAGACTTTGCCGAAGAAAGTACGTAGCTGGAAGGTATACTAAAATTGTTATTACGCTTCGAAAATTGATTGTTCAAACCAATGAATTCTCGCTTAACTTTTCAAAAGGACCTAAGTAACATTTTTTCATGAATTAATTTGAATAGCGCAATCAACAGAACAACATGAAAGATTTTGATTGCAGTACTCAAATTAAATCATGGAAAAAATGTTACTTAGGTCCTTTTGAAAAGTTAAGCGAGAATTATTGGCAGTGGCTGATTTCCGCCGCTTCCACATCCAGGCGCTATAGTATATGCGCAAATAGCCAGCATGAGTTAACCGCTAGAAATGTGTATGGCGAAAGACATCTAACGCAAGTTTTCTCAAAATTAGGAACTTTTCATGAAAAACTATATGGTACCGGTTATGAAAGATGGTGTCCGCTACTACGCCTACACTACAAAAAAAATTAATAATTTTCTATATGTGCCGCGACACATAAAACATTTAGAAACCATGCTCTATATATTTCTAGAGTGCTTTGAAAATAGGTCGTATGTGCAAAAGAGAGTCTCTCTTTGGATCTATTCTCTTTCGATAATTACAAAACTATACAAAAGTTTACTTCGAATTTCTTGGCAGACATCCAAAAACAATAGCTTTGTCTATCATGCTGTAGTGGAAATGTAGCAAAACATGCAAAACTAGCCGATATATTAGCGAAAGAGAGCGTGATCAAAGAGAATCTCTCGTTTGCACATACGACCTATTCTCAAAGCAATCTAGATTTATGTGGCCTTAATGATTTACAAAATTCTTCAAATGCCTTCAATTATCATAAGTTATATCGAACACTTGTGTCTTTTTAAAAAAATATATGTGGAGACTAATGGTTGAAAACCATAACATCTATATTTAAAAATGTTCAAACATGTAATAGATACTGATGCGAATCATGGGAAGTGCCAGATAAGAGCAGACAAAATGGCGAGTGGTCGCCTGTTAAACAAATCGAAGCATCGAATCAGGATTTTTGCGGGTAAAATACACATAGGGTAACCGTACCCTTAGTGGAGGTAGCACCAATAATGGAGGTAGTTGGGTTTCAATTGGATTTATCATATTTATACATTTTATGATGGTTTCAGTTGATTCGCCGTGTTTTAAATATCCTGTTAAATGCAATTTATCTTAAGATTTTGCTTGAAAAACTATTGAAAACAATGATTTTCCTTAACAAAATTGACTCCCTTGCACCTATAGTGGTGCAACTGTACCAATAGTGGCGAGTCTCATAAGAAACCAATGGATAGCACCACTATACCCATAGTGGTGCAAGCAATATTTGGTAATTGTTGATGTTAAATGACATTTTTGTTGGCAAATTTATTAGTTTATCTATTGACTAAGACATTAAATCTTTAAATTTCCCATAATTATCAATTTAAAAAAAAAATATTTTCTTTTTTGCATCTACTAATACCTCCGCTATTGGTACCGTTACCCTACACGTACACAAGTCTAGATTGCTTTGAGAATAGTGCGTATGTGCAAAAGAGAGGCTCTCTTTGTCCACGCTCTCTTTCGCTTGTACATAAGCTAGTTTTGCAAGTTTTGCCACATTTTCACTTCAGAACGCTAGACAAAGCTATAATCTTTAGATATCTGCCAAGAAATATGAAGTAAACTTTATTATAGATCTGTAATAATCGGAAGAGAATGGAGGCAAAGAGAGACTCTCTTTTGCACATACGACCTATTCTCAAAGCACTCTAGAAGTACACAAGTTTAACATACTTTATGCATCCAGACAAAGCTGATTGATTTGAGGAGCAAATGTGTGGCTTCGGACGGTTTGTAGGCAAGTTGTGGCAGCGCTCGGCCTGTTAGCTGATTCGAGACACGAATGATAAAGCCATTCACGATGCTACAGAAGAGGACGGTGATGAGCAACTTGCTGCATTGGTACTTCTGCGTGGACTCCAAAGGTTTATTGGACGCGGGCAAGACGCAGTTAAAAATGACCAAAATACGCAGCTGCTGTGTCGCTTTTAGCTAAGATTGGTTTGGGTTTCTGGTGATATTGAACTGATGGTTGAAGCACAGGGCTGGTAGTGGGTCAATGCCGCTCAAAATAGTGACTTTAGTGACCAATACTGACGGAAAAAGGGACCAAATAGTGACTTTCAGCTGCAGAAAAAGTGACCAAATAGTGACTTTGAATTTCATTTGCAGTGACAAAATTTGAGTTTTATATGAAGTATATAAGGCCGATACGAATAATTTTCAAATAATTTTTAATCATGTCTCCCCCTCTACTACCTTTTGGCCAAAAATACCAATTTTAAGGCGCAATAAATTAGGCAAAAATTATGAATTGCCACATCTCTATTCACCAGATCCGATGAAAAGAAAATTGTGTGCTTATTTAGTGGAATGTCTTCACTTGTAATGGATTATTTAATTCCATTACTTTGCATTTTTTACAAGTATACGTATTTCGACCTCAACAGTAATGACGGTAATGACGTATATTGTCTTTCAAGTCGAGTCAAGTATGGGACACTGATCAATGTTTACAAAGTGATGGAATTAAATGGAATAGTTCGTCTTATGACAAATAAAATCTGATGAGTTTTTCATTTTATTCTTTTTATTATTTTTGTATTTTCGCCCATTTCACCAATGGAAAACACAATTTGAGGCGAGTCATACAGATGAGGTGCAATAATGTATAATATGGGTTCGGACTTCCAAACGGAAAATCTTCGCTTGAGTATGAAAATGTTTTTTTTTATAAATGAAAATTTATTTAAATAATTTTTCGACATAGATTTAATTTGACTCACAAAGTTCATAAATCTGAACCCCAAGAATCGTCTCGGAACCTAAAGAATTTGCTCAGAATTACGAAAAGCCTAAACAAGAAGTTCGAGCTACCGATGAATTGGCCTCTTACGGAAAAAAACATATGAAACAAATCTTTCTATGGGGGGTCCCTTACGTTAGAAATGTTCCACTTCCAAAATCCTTTGCTTTATTCAAAATATATGTATAAAATTAGAACAAGCCATCGCTCACTAATGATTTCCCCGACACAACAGGGAATGCATCTAAAATTGTGTAGGATTAAGATGAAAATATCAGAATTTTATTAAAAAGATGAATCGGAATACTCAACAGTTCAATTGATAAGGTGTAGAGTTTATTAGTTTTTAAAAGAGGTTTTAAAATAAGCAGGGTATGCTATTAGCCTTGTGAATATATTTAGAATCTCAATCCCCTGTGTCAATCCTGCTTGCATCACTATATACCCACCATATACTCCAATCAATCGCTGTTAAAAATCTAATAATCACACCGAGATTCAGAGTGGATTTGAAGTCGCTAAGAAGTTTTTTCTAAATTCGTCATGAATAAAGCAGCCTCGACGGAAAAGGTTTCAAATCTTTCCAATTTTTTTCATTCCGCGACGATGTGCTGATGAAACCAAGTCGATAGTTTTAAAATAGTTACTTTTTCCGAGAAAAAGTGACTTTAGTGACTTGAAGACTTTTTAATGACTGGCCGGAAAAAAGTGACCAAGTCACTAAAAAGTGACTCGCTACCAGACCTGTTGAAGCAGGATATAAAGTTACCTTTCATCCAGTTCTAGCAGTTGAGGTTTATTGCGGTTCAGCGAGCACCGCTACCTTGTATAATTATTTTATAGTGACCTGTTATCTGCTATGTAGTACTAAGTAATAAATACAGAACTCTGATTTGTTCATTCTTTGAAACTATTTTTCGTGTTTTAAAACCTTTGTCTTCTTCTTGCCATGCATCCAAGATTTTCATTCACAATATTGCGTAATTTCTAAAAACAAATCAATTTAAATCCATTAACATTAACGATAAATCAAATCAGCAAAAATAAATAAATTATGCTTTTTTTTATATATATCTTTATTATAGAGGCTTGCAGCCCTAGGCTGGCTCACCTCTTATCGTAAAAAAAAATATATGTGTCATTGCTAATACCTTTTCCATAAGGCCCACACATAAAACACGTTAGATTGAAGCTATTGCAAAAATCTATATCGCTCACACATATAGTATATACAATTTTTTTCCGCAGTGCACCAAATATTTTTTCGTTTTTGGTGCTTAATTTTGAGAAATCGAACCTTAGATGCCTTTCGCCATACTGATTTCAGAAAGTTAACTCTTACTGTGCCGCTGTAAGCACGCTCAAAGCAGGCGATTCATTAGCAATAAATCAATGTTTCTGCCAGCACTACCGGACAACCTATGGTTGTCAGAGGGCAAAACCCATCTTACTTCTTGTCGGAATTTTTACTTTGTGAAATGATCAATAATTTTGAAATAACACCAAATAAATTTACGAAGTTCTGAAAACTCATATGTGAATATGTAGGGTAACTGCTCCTTGAATTCATACAATGTACCCCAATCAATACCATTCGAAAACAAAGAATAGGGGCGCAAATTGTTTCATTTCTCAACAAAACATGACACAAATTGAGCCTAAATAGCCTGTTTTGCGAATGTTATTGATGTAGGAGCATGTTAATAATAATGGAACAGATACCCTACATTATTTGGAAGATTTGAAAAATGTATTGGAGGTAACCACTTTCCTTTCGATGGGACTCGAACTCACGTAAATTATTGGTCCGCCCTTTTTAAATGTTGGTCTAGATATAATAGAGACTCAAAACAATCACGAGTGGTGGATGCTTGGAACGTGAAACTGCCATTCACAGGTTGGAACAGGATAATCTACGACAAATTACATCTCCGCAGCTTCGACGTCGTGGCGCCGTGGGAAATTTGCTATACACGACAGAAAGTGTAGAAAAGCGGGCATCGGGCGGCTACTTTCTTTCGAAGCTGTGGTCCACCAATGAACTGGGAATCAGCTTCATAGCGCTGGGCAAGATGCGCCAACGCGTGACTGGGGGGCAGCTAATTCGCGCAAAAATCAACAAGCTGAGTATAAAAGGCCGTTTCTCAATCTATGGCCCAATCTATGGGCCAACTTGGTATTCCATTGCACGATGATAATAAGCACCAATGTGAAGCGAAATGAGCGATGCCACATTTTAAGGACCCACGATGTTCGCGACTGTTGTAACAGCCCTGAATTTGCGTAGCTATAGACTACGGGCTGTATTACGGGCTGTATTATATTCCACACTGCTACTGCTTGATTGATAAGACTCAGTAAAATTGCACAAAGAATCGACTGACTGGCATTTTACAGACATTTTCAGGCACACAACACACTGCAACATTTGACATGCATTTAGAAAAACCATGATCAATCCATCTTGCGATGCTGACCAGTGATCAATTGGAAGCAATGATACAGGACTCCCATCCGATTAAAGATAAATGCCTAAAACATTTAATTTTTTTTTGGAATAAAACTTTGCTTTGTCCGTCGATACAAATTCAGATTTGGTATACTGGATTTGGATTTCCACAAGCCTGTTTTATAAAGTTTGCTTTTTGAATAACATGATACTTTGTAGGGGTATGTGGCGGGACCATCATCATCATAAATAACATGATAGCCTTTCGATTAGTCGTGAAATACGATGGCGCATCATCTGTGGAAGTCGGACCTACTACGGGCTCCAGAAGAAACTGCGGTCAAAAAAAAATTCGCCACCGCACCAAATGTGTCATGTAGGACTTGCAAGCACTCTATTCGAGGGACGGGTGCTTAGGACCATCTTTGGCGGTGTGCAAGAAGACGGTGTGTGGCGGCGAAAAATGAACCACGAGCTCGCCCAACTCTACGGCGAACCCAGTATCCAGAAGGTAGCTAAAGCTACCTCTGCACTTGCCACGAGTTCATGCGGAATTTGTTGGAATTTTTGGATTAGGTTCGAGAGGCAGAGGTCCGTCTTGGTTAACGAGCTGCCAATGTGATAGATAGGAGAAGGCAAATTATGGAATTTCTAATTGGATGTAGGAAACGAGCTCTATAGTTCATTTCCAATTCTAGCAGATTACTGTTAGAATACTGAAGTTGAAGATATAGGAATAGTAATGGAAACGGTATGGAAGTCCATTTCCAGTTCTAGCGATTGCTAGAACATGAGAAATATAGAGAAAGATACAAAGTAGGATAATGGAACGGACCTGGGATTGAACCCACGACCTCCTGCCTATGAGGCAGAAGCAGTAGCCATTTGACTACCAAGCCCGCTCCCTTTCGGTACGACTTTGTACGACGAGAAAAACAAAACCAAAGAGGTTTCTCCACAATTTTCTAAAAAGGGGTAAATAAAGTAGAGAACCATTTGGGCAGTACCTGTACCCCCTATTCCCGTCCACAACGTTCATTACTCGATCGCATTACAACCGAGTTACTTGTTGTTTAGTACATGGTCACTTTCTGTCGACATCTAGTGATGTACAAAAAATCAAGCCATTTGGTTGGAACTAGCCACCCTATAACCAGAGACCGGCGGAGTGAAAAACTGTCGAAATGGCAACGCATGAAAATGCATGAAATCGTGCAAATAATACTGGCTTCACTTGAACTTTTTGCTTGCTTCTTATGGATGCAAAAAGTAAACAAGTCGAATTGGAACCGCTTTTGAAGATAAGAAAATTATATTGAGCTTTTTAGTGGAATGTCTTCGCTTTTGAAGGTTCGATTGGAAACAAGATGGCGTCTTCGCCGATCTCTTATTGTAGTATTTCTAGTTGGAACGCGGTCAAGTTATTAACGTTGCGGACAGGAATAGGGGGTGCTGCCCAAATGGTCCCGCTCCCTATGACGTCCATTAGTGTTTGATATCTATTTTGAGAACTTCCAAAAACCAGTACAAAAGAGTTCCTCAAGTGTTTTTTGAGAGTATCTTCAAGACCAAAACCTATCCTGGCAACATATTAAGGTGGGAACTGCCCAGTAGGGTAACCAACTTGATTTGGACCCCTACACATTTCCTCTACACCCTCCTAGCGACAATGTCTAGATTTATGAATTGTAACCAATGCCGCTGCTAATACCTTATTGACTACAGGAAAATAATATTGTTCTGCATTTGTTTAATTCGTTTCCTGCATATCATGATGCATATCAATCGGCTTAATTGGGTTTTTTGTCTTTCTCTTTCAACAAAGTTGTACCGAAAGGCTATCATTTCACTCCAAAATCGAACTTTTTATAGAAGTCTCGGAGACCCATGATGTTATATACCAATCGACTCAGCTCGTCGAACTGAACAAATGTCTGTCTGTCCGTGTGTATGTGTGTGTGGGTGTGCACACGAAAACCGAAGAACATTAGCCACATTTTCATATAGTAATTCTTAACCGATTTTCTCGCAACAAGTTGCATTCGACAGAGAACAGTCCTGAATTTGATAACGATCGACCATTGCGTTTAAAAGTTATTAAGAAAATGAAATCGAACTATATAAGCGCCATAGAAGGTTGGTGTCTTGGCTAAATGCGAGAAAGGCAGTATTACAACTCGGTGAATTAAGTTGAGTTTTTAATTTTGAAAAACATGTTATTTTTTTAATTTATTCGATAGAACACCTTTTTCTGGGCTACAACATTTTTTTTTCACACTCAGACCATAAATTTGATGTTAAAAAGACATTTTAAGTTTAAGTTTTTAAAAATTTGACTGCTTGGCTTGAGGTTGACAGCTCATAGTAAAATCAAGTTAGGGCTGTTCAATACACGGAATTATTAGGTTTGTTTTAAACTGATTTAAAGTAATTTTGAATTTAGGCACAGTTTGTATAATAGATTCACGATATGTTATAATCTCAATACCCCTAAAAAACCCTAATTGAACACATTTTATTGAAAATTCGGCTTTTTCTTCAAACTTCGAACTTCTAAACTGAGGGTGTTCAAAATGTGTGTATGTATTCGGGGGCCTAAAATATGTTGCTGTGCTTGTCATAAGACGAGTTTGTACAATCCCATTTAATTCCACCACCTAATTGTACCTTGACAGATACTATGTTGCTGTGTACAAAACGAAGAATATTTTCATTTCATGGTTTTAGAATTCTTGTAATCTTGTAATATCAACGCACCCTCTGACTATAACCTATCTGCGTTGTATTTAAATACCGCTGAGCGATACGTCTACCGATTTTCATTTCATGGTTTTAGAATTGTCCTAAAAACCATTACTTGTTCTACAAGTGTTCTATAAAACTAGCATATGTTACTAGTGTGCACCACATGGTGTGCACATAAGGATCATGAAGACAATTTGGTCCAAAAACTCCTTCAGAAGTTAGGAAGGAAGGAATCAACATTAACGTGCCATGGATGTCCATGGAACCACCGGGCAACCTCGTCTGAGCGGATGGCGTTCTGGTCATCAATAAGTCTTTTAGAAGTTAAAATATTGGAATGTTTTTTATTCCCTTGAACAGGGAAGCAATAGTTTACCAGCGCTTAACACAAGCACAAGCTTTCTTTCTGACCTAACAAATGTAAATAAAACGAGGTTTTACATTGATCCATGCAAAAGGGAAAAACTATAAGAGAAATCGATTAGTTTTAACCCCGTTTAAAGGAACACGTAAACAAATAAAAAATATTTAAATAAATAAACGTTATACAGCTTTCTGTCCAGAACCAGCTCCTCCTTTACTATTTATCATCGCCTAAGCTTGTGACTGGCAAAATACAACAATCCTTTATCAGAAGACGAACATATTACGCTTCCCGGCCGGTGTGAAGATAGATTGCTTTGCGGATGACGTAATGCTAGAAAGGGTTACGTTACGAACAGGGAATCAATTTGGCCGATGACATACTCACGCGTGTGCGTGCGCGAACGCGTCCAAGACAAAAGAATTTCTCTTGCTGATATTCTGCTTTACGAGTGCTTGGACGCGCTCCGCATCGCTCGACGCGTCAGTATGTCATCGCCCTTTTTCTTGGGTGCGCTTGCGAAACAAGCGACAAAAGAGAATCAACGACAAAGCTTTGTTTTTGTCGGAGATAATAATGACAAAGATCCGATTTTTTTTTGTCAGAAACAAAAAAGAAGACAATTTTGTTGCTAACTTTTCATACCGTTATTTTGCATTATCTTTACAGCTTTTATGGCGGTTTTATGCTATCGTAGTTTCTGCTATTATGGAAATATTCGAGAATCTAACTCTGATTACGAAAATATCATCGTATTTTCGGAAGTATCAAAGCATGCAATGGAAATGATTCTTGTCATATTGTGTTCGGGTTCTGATAAAGGCTTGTTGCGAAGTTCGTTTGTCAGTAACAAACTCTGTTGATGACAGAGTAGGCTAGATGCAATGAGCTAGACTTTACTAAGGTGGCGCAGATCAGCGCTGCGTGCAACTAGTTATCTCTTTTACTCTTCCGCTGTTCTTATGCAACGCAAATAGTGACGTCACTATTTGCGTTGCATAAGATCAATGGGAGAGTTAAGAGAGAACTAGTGGCACGCAGCGCTGATTTGCGCCACCTTAGTTAAGTCTAGCTCCTTGGGCTAGATGTACCAGTCGTGGCTATAGGACCAGTTGTCGCACTAGTGCTTTATATGCGAAAATGGCCAATCAAATCATTACAAAACAAGTTCAGATCGATAAAGCATACTAATATGATACGATAACACCTTTGATCTCCCCAAAACAAGCAAAGCATAATTGTAAAAATTGATTTTGCTTAATTTCTGACGTCCTTTGCACCAGTTGTCGCACTAGTGGTCCAAATTTGGCCAGTCCCTAAAGAAAACAATGGGATTTGCCAAATAAGGAACCAAAATAAGGAATAGTGCCACAACTGGTGCATGCGTTCCTATTATGGATTTATCAATTTTGAGGATTATAACAAATTTTATTGTGGTTTTCACAGCTGTTCTAAGAAGCAGGAAGTAAAACCTTTCGCTTGATATATAAAGTCGACCTGCATGCCTTTTACTTATTTTTTATAAAACACTTGTTCTTATGTATGGCGACAATTGGTACATCCACCCTATATTGTTAGGCATTGCTCGAATATTGATTCCCTGGTTACGAACGACATTCTCGAAGAAATCTAACTGCAGGCTTCGTATGTGATTTGCATAATCGAGAAGAATGGCTACACTCAAGGAGGTTATCCCGTGCACATCACAAGACCAAGACCATTGTAATGCATAACCGCCATGGATTGCAGCAAGCAAGGATAATAGGGACCTGCAAAGTTAACTCCGTGATGTCATTAAAGCATTTAGGCGTGATGATCGACGATAAGCCCAATTTTACGAGCAACGTCGATTATGCATGCCAACGGACTTCATTGGCGTCTTTACCACGAATGATATCCAACAAAGCACCGATGCGTAGATTAATAACGATTGTACCTAGCCATTCGTTATGCCTCACCGACATAGGCCGTAGCACCAAAAGCTAATATACCGAGTAATACGGTTTGACCGCAAGTCCACAAGTCGCTAGCACATACCGCACCATACCAAAGCGGTGTGCGTTATAGCTGGGATGATGCCGACCGACATACTGTTAGAGGAAGATGTGGAGCAGTGGCGCCGGGAGTAGGTAGGACAAGTAGGACATGTCCTACGCATGAATATTCCTGGGTGGAACGATCAAGGCATTGTCCTACCCATGATTATGGTAAGAACATATCACATATAGATAGTGGAATATATAGATGAGCGAAGATAAATCCTCTGTCTCCAAACGAACTGTCAAACGTGTCTCCAAACGAGCATGACGTCACGATTGGAATGGAAACGTTAAGGGCTGTGACGCCATATGCGCGTGTTCACGGGCAAAAAAATCGACTCAGCCATGCTTTCGCTCATCTATAGATTTTACTATCTATTATAATATCACATAGGTAACTATTTGCGGTAAGACGCGCAACTACAAAGCAAGACCATGCTGAGGGTGGCTGGGTTCGATTCCCGGTGCCGGTCTAGGCAATTTTCGGATTGGAAATTATCTCGACTTCCCTGGGCATAAGTATAAGTATCATCGGGTTAGCCTCATGATATACGAATGCAAAAATGGTAACCTGGCTTAGAAACCTCGTAGTTAATAACTGTGGAAGTGCTTAATGAACACTAAGCTACGAGGCGGCTCTGTCCCAGTGTCGGGATGTAATGCCAATGAAGAGAAAGAAAAACTATTTAGTTGCAATACTGTCTGGTAGTCCCAATACTGTATGTCTACAGTCTACAGTAGTTGCAATACTGTCTGATTTCCCAAGTCTTAAAAATTTCATCAAATGTTAGACAGTTATGGTATGTAGTTTTTGTATGATGCAAAACCTTCGTCTTGCAAAACCTGTGTGTTAACAAATGCGGTTTCAAAGCTATCCAGACTATACACCGTAATCATAGAGGCTTCTAAGATACCGTGACATGCCCTATTACCGTGGGGTTAAGGACGTGTCCACAATAAATTCGCTATATAAAATTCAATTTGTAATAATCACCCTTGAAAACTATGTCGCTTTAATCAATATTAAATACATTTGAAGGGAAAAATATGTTTTGTACTTCAACTCATAAGAAAATGAAGAAAATAGTATTCGACATTTGATTTATAAATATGCCTAATACCGCGTACATTCCGAAGAAAATTCCAAATACCGCGCAGAAAATTGCCTAATACCGTGCCCTATCAAACAAGCTCAAATGATGAGCTTAAGAGCACATTTACAATAAAATATGTAAATAATTGAATCATATACAAATTTCAATTAAATTATTAGGTCATACATACTAAAAACGTCATAAAAATTTACTATTTTACACAGATACCTACTGGGAAAAGAATCATTTCCTTGGGAAGTTAGCTATTTCTCAATGTTGACGGTTTAAAAGCGTTCATTAATTTTTTAAATAATTTACTTCATATTTATTTAGGTTTTAGATAGATGATATCCAATCGAGTATCTAACCAGATTTGAAGACAATTGGAGGATTTGTATTCAGATGAAAAATATACTACCTTCATTTCTAAAGGAAACTGCACAGGAAAAATATTTACGTCTATAGTCTGTGGTAAATATCGCACAAACAATATTGTATTCGTATGCTGAACGACACAATAAAGACGATTTGTATGTTCATTAGATGTATACCATCTTCAAGTCTTCCAACAGAAGTTTCTTTTTGGGGAAGTATTGGAATAATACGTATTGCAATATGTAATTCATCTGAATGATGCTTCCCTAGTAATCCTACGCATAAAATGTCGTAGATATTTAATATGAATGTTTCAATACCTATACGATATTGTCTAGTGGTCTATGTATTCAATGTGATAGTTACGTTTTATTTTTCTGAGTATCAACTTCACGGTATAGCCAAGTCACGGTATTAGGCACTACTGGCGAAGAAGATGGGCTAATACCGCGACAATTGTTTTGATCAATAAAAATGCAAAAACAAGAAACTTAAATACCATTTCAGTACCCAACTCATTTTTTATACCTGTAAAACTGGGTTCAATGAGATATTGGAAGTAAATATCATTTAAAATCAAGTTACAGGACTTGGAAATATAACCATAATTTTAAGCGTTTTTCTAAGCGGATGCAAATTTTGGCTGGTCGAGCCATACATTTTCACATTTATTTTTTAGCGCCTAATTTACGTCACAAATACTCACAATAATAATTTGCTAACATTTTCTGATATATATTTGTGTATTTCACCAAATAATGTGATGTGTATGACAGACAGTACCTCTATATTCATCAATTTGGATAAAATCCACGGTATTAGGCAATGCGCGGAATTAGGGCAGGTCACGGTACTAAAACATAGTCCACTGATTGTTCTTAACGACCCCAAGAATTACGTTTCAATTCCAAAAGTGTCTCATAGTTTTTGGTGGTTAAACAAAAGTTATAGGAATCTGAAAATATGATTATTTCAAATTTTTCAACATTTTCAGCATTTTATATTTTAGTATAGTCATAGCTAGTTTAAATGGATTTTTAGAAGTCCGCGGGAAAAAGAAACCTGGAAGGGTTTATTGAAATCTATGGAATCACAATCATCACTAAGCCCGCATGGAATATGGTTTGCAAGGGGTACGAACTCTTGATATTGAATTGCCAAGGTCCATGACAAATTTTGGAAGTGAATAAACCTCAAAGAAATTAGTAATAATTGCTTAAAACCATTAGAGATTTGCAGAAATTTGTGAGATCCGTAACCTCTGTGAAGATTTTCAAAAATCAGAAGCATTCCAGAATGGGCAGTGAGACAAAAAGGTAAAATGACTAGAGGTCGGATAGGCAAAAGATTGAAGGAAAAGAAGTTCGAATGAACAAAATTCAAAAATTCCTAATTTCATGTACATGATGACTGAGAAAATATTTTCAACAATAATTTTGGAAACACTTCTTGTTTGGTATTCTCCAGAAATTAGTTTAGTGTTCTCCAGTCACCGGGCGAGTAATGTGTGTGTTGGTTTTGTCTTGAATCACGATACAATGAAGTTAAATAATTAGTGCTTTGTAGTACGTATCCAGCTATTTGGAAATAGGGGCAAAGACTGCTTTGGCAAGATTTGTTCTATTATTGTCAGGGGGAGGGGGGTTTTCGACCAAATTTCATGAAATTTGGCCATAATATTCTTTGATATGCAAAGAATGTTCAGGCCAAATTTGAGCATAATCAGTCAAAAAAAAACCCCTGCCAATAATAGAACAAAACCTGCCAAAGCCGTCATTCCCCCAACAATGTTTGTGCTGAAGACCAACGAAATGAAATTTTTTTCACAACTTTTGTGAGGATTCTGCCCGGGAGTCAAGATTTTTGATATTCAGAGTTGATTTCATGTAAAATTTGCATCGATTTTTCAACACTATAACTGTTGCCTGAATAGCTTTTTCTTGTCTTTATTAGCGAGACTTTCACCCCTGGGCTAGTCTCGAAACCTAAATAGTCATTTTTCGTATTTGTCCTACCCACGACTTGGAACGTGGATGCGCCTCTGATGTGGAGTGCTTCATTTCAACGAAAGGAACTTGATGCAAGAGCAAATTGCAGAGCATGGAAAAAGGTGGTTGGACCCACAGGCTAATTCCGGATGTGTCAAATTAGGTTAAGCATGGTCATATCAACTTTCACCTATCACAAGTGTTGACTGTACTGTGCGTGATGCAGTGAATACCATGCTCACCCCGACAACAAACACGTCACGGGTAGGTAAGTGATAGACTGCTAGGTCCATGGCTTGCAATCAACATCAACGGGTGGTGAGATTACCACCCTTGAAGCCGATGTTGTGTGTTATTGCCGATGTTGCGTGTAATTGCTCAGTTACCGACCGGGGACACGGTTTGGGGTCGCGTAAGTTACATGACATACCCATTTCCCCACACTACCTGGGTTAACCTCCTCATGTGTCTGGTTGAAGATTTCCGTTTACCCTTGCACAAGAAAAAAAAACTCGTTGACTAGAACAGCACAGAGGGAATCAATGGATGGATGCATAGGAGTTGCTTTCCAACTCAATATACAGTCCGAGAACTTTGATCCTTAAATGCGCAATGTTGTTTTAAAACAACTAACCAAAAATACGTTTAATAGTGCTGTCCAATGAGAGCTTGAAGCAGCTCGAAGTTTCTCCCTGTCCTGCTCATGCCTATTTGTTGACAAATAAAGAACGAGCAGGACGGGAACACCTTCGAGCTGCTCATTGAACAGCACTAATGTTAATGATTTTAATGGTTGTTTACGTTAAAAATAGTTTCGACGATTCCTAAAAAAATCGCCTTGCGCTTTTAAGGGTTAACTAATAATCAATTACGACGCAGGGGATAAGGAAGAAATGATTTTCTATTATACTCGCCCACTGCAAGCCGAGAACACCACTGCACCTTGCCACAAGTTCAAAATTTTCTTGGAATTTGGAGTTTAGGTTCTGTGGTTGCCAATGTAATAGGAATGCATTGTTTATTTATAGGAAACGAGCTTTTCCGTTCATTTCCAATTCCAACAGAATACCAGAAGGTTGAATGGTTGAAGTTATAAAGACGATAGAAACGGTATGGACACCATTTCCTGTTCTAGCGATTGCTAGAACATAAAAAGTAGATGAAAGATACCTTATACCTAATACCCTTATTCTTGTTTACGGACGAACGATACTTTCAAACGAATGCGATTCGTTCGAACCGTTTCTCCATTTCATTTTGCTGGCGTAAACAAGAATGCGGAGAATGCGCTTCAACTATCGTTCGAAAGCGCGTTCGTACGTAAACAAGAATATGGGTGAAAGTATAAGAACGTTCTTGGGATTGAAACCACGACCCATTGCGTATGAGAAGCGGTATCCATATGAGCACCAAACCAGATTCGATTATTAGACAGGCGAATAAGAATCCTGTTGATGCAATCACACCATAACTGGAAACTAATTGATTTTTTTCACGAACTTCGTAATATAGTAATATCACGATTTTATCACCCCCTGGTGAATTTGAGTGATAAAACAGAGTATGTGACAAAATCGGAAAATTGTTAATTCATTCCACAAATATGAATAACTAGCTTTATGTACCCGGCCTTGCTCGGAATTGCCAGTTTGATTCGCAGTTTTTTTTTTCACAATCGGAAAATGAATAAACCAATTGGTCAACAGGATAATTGCGTTATCTTATCGATACTTCATCATTTGATCAAAAGAAGGCAGATTTCATTTGAAAACATTGACTGATTTTGGAAAAGGGAGCGAACCCATAATCGCCATATTCCGGGCAAACGTCTATTTCTAAAGAAGGACAAACATCCACCGATGCCTTATTCCGAGCAAACGTCTATTTTTAAAGAAGGGATCACATTCACCATCCAGAAGGAAACACATTAATCATTGCTTTTACGTTGGGCAAACCATGATTTCGATAAATGGTTGAATTGATCGATAACTAAACAATACAATAATGGGTTCAGAAGTTAGGCTGGAGCACACACACAAACATACAAACATTGAGTTTTATATATCTCGGCAACTTATTCAAAACGACGTATGTGATTTTGTAAACAAAGATGCATACGTCGATTTGTCAAATATGATGACACTCCCACGCAAACCAATACAACGAACATGTAGCCGAAACCTCCCCTACCTGTATGTGGCGATAGTTTGCGTGGGAGTGCTATCAGATTGCAGAAATCAACGTTTAAATTTTTGTTTACAAAATCACATACGTCACATACGTTGAATAAGTATCCGAGATATATAGATAGCTAATAGCTATATGTATCCGGCTTTGCTAGGGACTGAAAAGTAAATTATAGAATTAAAATGTCCAATGCTGTAGCACGAAACCCACAGAGGTAGATCTACCGCTCATAGAATTGAACCTTTGTATCAATATATTTTTATATCTTTGTTTGGCCCTACCTTTTCAATAAACATCTTCCAAAAATAGAGAATAAGTGTACCAAATCTGGTTGGAATTTATCCTGGGAGTTACACTGAATTGCTCATTTTTTAAAGACAACCCCTTCCCCCCATAACTTTCCCTTTTCCAAAATGACCCTCCCACCTTCTTTGTTATCTTCTCCTTAGAATAGAAAATGTGTGCACCAAATTTGGCTGAAATTGGTCCTGGGAGTTGGGTGTTACACTGAATTGCTCTTTTTCTAAAGACAACCCTTCCCCCTTACCCTCCCCTTTTCCCAATGATCATCCCACCCCTTTGTTATTTTCTCCTTAGGATAGAGAATGTGTGTACCAAATTTGGATGAAAGCGGTCCAGGGGTTCAAAAAGAAACACTGAATTGCCTGTTTTCTGAACAATACCCCTCCCCAGACCCTCCCTCTTTCCCAAATTACACTTCCATGTGATCGACTTCTCTTAGTGAATATGTGTACAATATTTGGTTGATATGGGTACTGGAAGTTGGGAGTAACACTGAATTGCTCGTTTTATAAAGACAACCCCTCCCCCCCATACCCCCCCTCTTTTTACAATGACCGCCCCCCCCCCCTTTGTTATCTTTTCTTTTGGGGTGAGAATGTGTGTATCAAATTTGGTTGAAAACGGGGCAGGGGGTCAGAATTTACTCTAAATTACCCGCTTTCTGAACAATACCCTCCTCCAGACCCCTCCCCCTTTCCCAAAATCTCTCATATGATTGTTTCCTTATAGTGAATATGTGTACAAAATTTGGTTGAAATCGGTCCTGGGAGATGAAAGTTACACATAATTGTTCGTTTTCTAAACAAAACCCCTCCCCCCTTCCTAAATGACCCTCCCACCCCCTTTGTTAACTTCCCCTGAGGATAGAGAACGTGTGTACCAAATTTGGCTGGATTCGGCCTAGTGGTTCAGAAGTAGTTAGCGAACATACATACATAGATTGGTTTTTATATATATAGATTGTATGCCTTGGAAAGGCAAAATGCGTGAACGGTACCCGTTATTTATTGTCGAAATTGCTTACAGAATACTACAGCCGGTGAAAGTTATTTCATGAAAATCAATGTTGTTTGCGAAATTATTTACAGAAATAAAAAGAACGACTAAAATTTTCGAAAAAATTTGGAGTGATAAAGTTGGGCCGAAGACGCAAAAACAGGTCAACACTGTATGGACAGCTGAATGAGCGACAAAGATAAAAGAATAATGAGGTCTTTGTTGTGGTAAGATGCGCCTCTACAAAGAAAGACCACGCCGACAGTGGTTGGGTTCAATTCCCTGTCCCGTCTAAGAATTACCGCTGTGTACTAGCACAGTGAACTTTCTCTCGCTTGATATTGAAGGGAAAGTTTAATGAAATTCAATTTTAAATGTAAGGTAGATGTAACTGTTTTGTCAGTATTTCTTGATTAAAAAACCCCGGCAAGTTTTTTTTTTCGATTGTGATAAGTAAGATACAAAGGTTCAGTAATTCCATGAAAAATAAACCCACAATAGTAGCCAGACCAAAGTAAAAATGTAGTTATCTATCAATAACTACATAATCAAATCGCAAAATCTACCGAGCAAAGTCAGGTGCATACAGCTTATACTGTATAAAAATACTGGAAAATTCACATAAAAACGCGTGTATACCCAAATCCGCGTAAAAAGCAACCCCAGTAGTGTGCATGTAAAACAAAAAAAAACATGCAACATGAAAGATTTCTTTCTCACTTTTTCGTTAACTAAGATTAAATAGTACTTACGTGCATCAATGGACTATCACGATTCGTCTGAAGATTTCACACGACCGAAACCATTCAAATATAGATCCAGCGCAAGACGCTAGTCCCAGAAATGCATGGTTTCGGAAGTATGTCCACCTATCGCTCGAGCATGACATCTGTTGCTTTACTCGGACTCAGAGTTGAGAAATGTCATTTCGGTGTCATGGGATTAATTTTCTAATAATTGTCATCGTTAGTTATTTATAATTATTTTTAATAACCTGGAACGCTTGATAAAGCATTTCCTAGCTTTGTCTAACAGACCGCTGCCCTAAGTCTACCGTCGGCGGCGTGAGAGCCAAATTAGTATCAAATTACATCAATGTCGCGACATTTCATGATTTTTGTTATAATTCCACTCGCATACCCCCTACATTGTTTTAAAACAATGATCTGTTAGACAAACTTATATGATCCTTCAAGCGTTTAAGTTCACCAAAAATCCCGTATTGTACTTTCGAGTTAACAAATTGGCAATGGCAATCCC
Organism: Armigeres subalbatus; assembly: GCF_024139115.2. Classification (NCBI taxonomy): domain Eukaryota; kingdom Metazoa; phylum Arthropoda; class Insecta; order Diptera; family Culicidae; genus Armigeres; species Armigeres subalbatus. The sequence goes on along the minus strand of NC_085139.1, from coordinate 8,948,223 downwards.
ATGACATGTAGGCGACATTTTTCAACACTGCTCGGAATAAAATCCCGTGTAAAGCAGCATCAGTCACTCCAGCAGCTGCAGCAGTAGAGACCAAGGCGAATGAGAAACAAGTGGACGATCTTTTACAGCAAGGGGGATTGATTTGTTCGGAATCCAAAAGGGAGTGTCTTATTCTAATGAATAGTAGAAAAGTTTCATACCCACCTGATACCTAATATCGGGTCCTGGACCAGACCCGATTCATCACTTCCGATTTTCAATTCGAGAAACCGATTAGTATCGTCTCTTTTTGGGGCAAGTCCTCCTAAAATTGATTAGTATTCGTATTTCATTGATGCTTACCTACTCTCAATATTATAATCCCGGGCACTATGGTACATTCACGAAACATTCAACAAATGTGACATCTGTTCAATGTTTTCTAATAAGTGAAATGATTTAGTAGCTTACTCTGTAATGGATCGAGTAATCCACCCACTTTGACAGACGCGGAACGGAACGGAACGCGAATTTGTTCGATTGCATTAGATTGACATACGACCGCGTTTGACATTGACACCCGTGCAAACCTCCAAGCGTGAATTTGTTCAAACTCGTCAAGCTATCACAGCTGCTTGGAGCAATCCACTTCGTATTTAGTGCAGAGACAATATAATTATTCAGTAAAGAAGGGACATGTGATCGCTTAAATACTATGAATGGCTTTCCAGCGTGTTTGCCGTCCGTAATAATCCCGATCCGTGGCACGAATGACTTTGCGATTCGATTCTAGCACGTATCGGAACGTTCCGAATAGCTGGAGGGAAAGAGTATTGGCGGAAGAAGTCTGTACATGGCCTGGCCCTGATCGTTGCCAATATTTGAATGAACTTCAATAGATAGTTTGGTTACGCGAAGCTTTGCCTAATCCACCTGATCTTTGCTGAGGGGGAGTGAGTTCCAGAACATACCTTGTTAGACGAGACATTTCCAACGATAACTCCAACGCTTGAACTGGTTCCACAATAGCACTACTTTAGTAAACTTCTTCAGATTTTCATTGTATCTTACTTGCACTTCTTAGCATACTGTCTGATAAAACTTTGCACTATTCTACGCACTGCTTTCCACTATCACTGAGCTGTGTTGTTAGTTATTGCCTCCTCATATCCCCTCCTAAGCTGTGTTTTTCAATGTTAGTAATAGTGTGTTGTGTGTATGGTTATATAACCTATTCTAGAATATGAAAATACGGGGAAGCAAAGATCAGGTTTCTCATAAAAACATCGAATTCTCAAGCGCTAGTACGACAACAACCCCCGCGGGCGCCACTGATTCCCTCCGAAATGTTAACATTGGTTCGTACACCTACCTTGTGCTGCCTGGTCCGCTCCGGTGCCACTTTCTGCGTACGATTCACTGAACCCAGAAGCGCCAGCCTTTGCGTCCTCACCCTCTGCGAAGTATGTTTCGTCATATTTGCTCATATCACCATACGTCTCATCTTCAACGTAATGTGCCGAATCGTCCTCTGCCTGATCGTGTTCCGTTGTGTCCTGTTCCGCTAGTGAATGCTCCTGTTCGTGTTCCGTGTCGATCGCTTCAACTTCCGATGGATCGTCCGCGTATTCCGGTTCCGCTTTCGGGTTGATAGTTTCGATTGGCATTTCGACGTATTCCGGTTCGGAGGAGACCGAGGGCTGCGGAGTTTGCGTGATTTGCTTCACAATTTGGACAGTCTGAATCTGGGCCGGTTCGGAAGCTTCGAGCGGATCAGTGAGCTTGGCTCGTTTCAGAACTTGAGTCGTTTGCGGTGTGATAGAGGCTCGTTGTTGGAGGGGGCGTTTCTGGGCTTGCTGGGTCGGTTGCTGTAGGATTTGCACCTGCTGGGGCACACTGATCTGAGTGGTCACTGTGCTACTGCTGGCGCTGACTACGGAGGCAGGGGTGGAGGTGGCTTGAATTTGTACTACTTTCTCGTGATCGCTTCCGTCGTCCGAGTCGAACTTGTACGACTGGTTGCGACTACGCACGATAGGTTTCGTCCGCGGTGAGGACGCTAGAGATGGAATGGTCGTCGAACTTGCCGACGGTGGTAGGTGGGAGGTGGTTTCTTTGGCGGGTGATGGTTGGGTGGGCGCGCTCTCTCCCTGTTTGCGATAGAAAAAGAAATAAGTTAGTACCGAGATATTCACGTGATTCGTTAGAGGGGGCGCTCTTACCGTTTCAGTCAGTCCTTTAATTTGTAGCGCTTCCGCCGTACTAATAAACGCGGGCAGGGCATCCTGCTTCACGTTCACCTCCCCACAGTACATAAACTGGATGAGATCCTTCAGTGCTGAATGACTGACGTCCTTCAGGAAAACTAAGGGAGAGGGAAACAAAAATAATTAACTATCTGCTGGTTGTGAAAAACCGGGTTATTTTTTTCTGCACTGAAGAGCATTACAATTTTTTTGTGAAATTCCGCCACAAGCAAAAGGATTGATTTTTATTCGATTCTTTAATGGGGTGCATTTCATACGACAATCTTATGAAATATTGTAAGGTCGTTCAAAAAAGTGTAACTTGGTATCGAACCATAGACGGCGTGATTAGGACTTAGGAGGCGTGTGATCACACCACCCGAAAAGTGTTACGGAACGGACCCCATTCGACAAAGCCATTCGATTTATTGTATTTACAATGTTCTGAAAACTTAGATCGCTGTACACCCAATATTTTTTATTTAATAATTTCTCGGTTAACCTGAACATTCACAGCTTTTAAAATGCCAGTATTTTTTTTTTTTTTTGCTGCATTTTTTCGTGCGGTGAACTCTTAGTTTCATCGATGATAAAGGTCATAACCCAACCGTGAAAAACCTTGACCTCACCTAAGCATTTAATGTAAAAGGTTCACGTGATTATTCTCAATAAACTAAACTAAACTAAAAAGAACTGGACGTAAATAATATGTGGAAGATTATGATTTGAAAAATGTACTGGAGGTAACCACTTTCCTTGAATGGGACTCGAGCCCACGACCCTCAATACGCTAGACTGGTGCTTTTAAGAAAAATTGAGCTAAGAAAAGAGATTTCTGAATGATTTACCACCGGCGGTGTGCCGTCTGTCTCTTTCTGTCGAAAATCTGTGATTGTGGTAGTGCACCGAGAAATACCACAAAGACTCATGGTTATGGTCAGACAGTGGTTTGTCCCCCTTAACCAACTAAGCTACAAAGGGCCTCCTAAAGTTAAAAGCACCAGGTCTACCGTACCGAGGGTCGTGGGTTCAAGTCCCATCGCAGAAAAGTGATTAACTCCAATACATTTTTCAAATCTTTTTCCACATTAATCACGCCCACCGGGAGTGAATGAAAACGTACATATTCACATGAGTTTTCAGAACAAATTATGGTCCAAGTCGGAAAATAGGCAATTAACTTTGATTGAAACCCCCATTTTTTTTTTATTTCTGAGATTCATTGTAAATCGCGTAAATCTCATAACACGCGTAAAAGAACTGGTTAGACCCCTAAACCGAAGTAAAAAAAAATTCAAGGAATGCGTCCAAAATTTAAAATCCGCGTAAAAAACTGATTAGACCCCGAAATCGACGAAAACGAAACCCGATTTTATCACTCCCTTCGTGAATTTTGGGGTGATAAAATAGGGAATGTAACAAAATCGAAAAAAAAATCAATTTTTTAATTCATTTCACAAAGTTTTAAAATATCCTTGCAGGTACTTAAAAAAAAGATTTATAATAAACCACAAGCGGTGAAAGTTATTTCATGAAAATCATAGTTGTTTGCGATATTATTTACAAAAATAAAAAGAACGACCAAAATTGTTTTTCTTTTGGGTTGTCAAAATTGGTTCGAAAACGTGGTAAAATCGGTCAACACTGTATTCCGAACGAGTTGACAAATGCAAATGGGATCAGTACTCACAAATGAATTTATTTCATGAAAATAATTGTTGTTTGCGGTATTACAGTACATATTCACAAAATTAAAAGAATGACTAATATGTTCAGAATTTTTGGAGTGACAAAAATGGGTCAGAAATGTTATAAAATCGGTTAAAAAACGTGATGAAATTGGGTACACTGTATAAGCATAACAGCCACGTAAATTCAAGTAGACCCAAACATTCACGTAAAAAGATAGCCCAGTGTAATGATATAATGTGACCCACTATCTGGGTGGTGTACCCCAATGCAGCTGCACATTTAGAGCAAATGGCTTGTGCATAGTTAGTGCAGTTATGTCGAAACATGGTACATCGTTGCATTCGAATTTTTGTTATCTTTAATGCAAAGGTAAAACTAATTGACTATCCTTTCTGTGCCGTTCAGTATTTGCGTACTGTACTATTTATGTTTAGATTAAAACACCTGGAATGGACAAATCCGTGGATACTGGTCGTAAGCTCATAAACACGACGTTTATAGTTCGAACCCAGGTTACACTCTTTTTTGAATAAACAGAAAATGTTTCAAAAGATTGTTGTATGAAATGCATTCTATGAATACATTTTCTCGTGGCGAAATTATAAAAAAAAAGAATCCTATGATGATCATACGACCAATTTCCGCAATGTAGACAGAACTACAAATAAATCTTGCTTGACCTTGTAAAATGTAGAACTATAGGCACTGGAGTCGGTTTTTACGCAATGGATACGTATCGCGTAAATTCCAAAAACCACGTAAAAAACGACTATAAAAAATCACGGTTTTTTCGACCTTTTAGAAAAACCGCGTAAAACATTTTTTTTAAATCGCATTAAAATATGACTTCAATATCTGCGTAAATCTCAAAATCCGAGCTTATTTAATTTGGGGCGTCTTTTTCAACCTAATGTTGGGCATCAAGGATAGTACAATTATCCTTGACCTGATACAATAATGCCTCAACAGGATAACTTATGTTCATCCCGGAGTGAAGATTATTTAAATTTTAAAATTTAATAAAAAATTGGAAAAAATAGTAGTATTTTTGCAACGTTGATTTCCTTTGTGCAGATCCTTGTAGATCGAAGCTTTCAATGCAGAAATGTCTGTTCCATTTTAACCCGTTCGGCAAACATTCGGAACTAATGCGCATGATCGCGATGGAAGCATTTGCAAAATCGATTTTCCCGGGCCGACCAGACAGCGTGAAAAATCGATTCTAACCAGGTGCCACCCCCGCGCGACCTGCATGCTAGTTCCGAGTGCTAAAAATTATGCATAATCATGAAAATACTTACTGAATGCGTGCTGATTTGCAGGCATTTGGGTGAACATTTTCCGGAAGTACGGTGAGCATACTGATAGGATGAGTCTGTGTGCCTTAACTAGTTGACCTTCGGCGGCCAGTGTGACGTCCACCAGGTCGCCTCGTACGAGGGATTCATGGAATCCAGCTGATAAATTCGTGTTGAAATTATTCCAACACAGTGAGAACTGCTCGTCGTCCGCCATCTTGTGGCGTGTAGTTTGTTGGCTGTACGAAAAGGAAGAAAGGAAAGATCAAAAAATGACCGTTAACTATGCTGCAAAATAGATGTTAGTGAAATCAAACACAATGAAATCATCCCTACATGATGGAAAATTCCCAAGAAATGAGCGATATGTAAGTCCTAGCCTAGCTGCACATCTTGACGCGGAAAAATTGAAAAATTATATATTACGCTTTTGAATTACATTAATCGCAATAAAATAAACTAATCTAAAATTCAACAATACTTATTAAAAGTTGGTTTTTATCGCAATGGTAAACCTGTTTTATTCATTAAGATCTATTTACGACGCAATAAATGCAACACTATAATTAAAGAAACAAGTACACAAGAAACGGCCGAAATTAAAAAAAAAAAATGCTATCCCTATCTTGTTTACCAATAAAAAATAAATCGAAACAATCTTTTTTTTCGAAACCGCTGCAATTCAGCAAATCGACCATCACGTTCGAATTATTTCATCGTCCCACACAGCCGCCAGGTTATCGAAATCGAGCCGCCATTTTCTTTTCACCACAGCACCCACCCAGGCAGAATGACGCGCGAGCAGCAGTACCGCTCGACATCGATTTTTGCTACGCGCGTTTGCGCGACTGTACTAAAGAACGACCAAGCCCCGGGTTGCGGTGGTGAAAAACCATCATGGCGACCGATTTCCGAGGGCCCCGGTGGCGTAGCCCCAGCGAACTACCAACGCAGCTGCTGATTGCAACATCGAAATCAATCAATTTACACCATTTACTTACCTCGCTATTCACTTTTACACCTATTTAGTGCTATTTTTACACTGAAAAATACTTTCACGTTGAATAAATTATCTGGCGTTGGAACGCCGCTCTGCAACATGGACGACGAAGATACACGTCTACACTCGAGCACAGTTTCTTTGCGAATGAGGCTTCTCGTCGAAACACGAAACGGAATTCGAGCACAACGGCCGACTTTCATCGTTGGGAGAGAAAGCTTTTTTTCGGGAGAGTATTTTCGCCCGGCTCGTGCCGAGATTTTGAATTTATACCAACTGTCGTTGTGAAATATTTCGCGATTACTCAACGGATTTTGTTGACACTCCGAAAAAAAATGTCAGATTCAAGTTGTTTCTCGGTCTCGATAGAATAGATTTGGTTGTCAAACTGAAGCCAAAATTTTCTATTGTGCCGGAGCCAAACATTGAAGATTGTGGTTATGTTCGATTCAGATCCTAAAAAATAAAAAATAAACTTAGTTCGAGTTTTGTATAGTTTGTAACAAATATTTCCACATTATACATTTCAAGTTGAAAATTAGTGAAAATGCAATGAAAAAGCACTCGTTAAATACAAAATTTCACGAGATGCAACAGCTTATTGGAGCAGGAATGTATGCCAACCATTGGCGCTTTGATGTTGCATGAAGAAGAAGAAGCAGAAAGATGATAATCGAAAAAATCTCCACGATGAAGTTTTTAAAACTCTTCTCAAAAGTTCTAGAAGCAATTTAATTAAAAACGATAAGCAGTACGGGGTTGGACTTTTCTTCTACTGTATAATAAACACAGTATTTCTATTCGAAATTTTATTTTCTAATATTACACTTAAAACACATTATAAGAAAAGTCCAACCCCGTACTGCTTATATTATTTATTATTTATTCAGACTAAGGCCGAAGTGGCCTGTGCGGTATATAAGAGTCTCCTCCATTCGGCTCGGTCCATGGCTACACGTCGCCAACCACGCAGTCTACGGAGGGTCCGCAAGTCATCTTCCACCTGATCGATCCACCTTGCCCGCTGCGCACCTCGCCTTCTTGTGCCCGTCGGATCGTTGTCGAGAACCATTTTCACCGGGTTACTGTCCGACATTCTGGCTACGTGCCCGGCCCATCGCAGTCGTCCGATTTTCGCGGTGTGAACGATGGATGGTTCTCCCAACAGCTGATGCAATTCGTGGTTCATTCGCCTCCTCCACGTACCGTCCGCCATCTGCACCCCACCATAGATGGTACGCAGCACTTTCCTTTCGAAAACTCAAGTGCGCGTTGGTCCTCCACGAGCATCGTCCAGGTCTCGTGTCCGTAGAGGACTACCGGTCTAATGAGCGTTTTGTAGATTGTCAGTTTGGTACGGCGGCGAACTCTATTCGATCGGAGCGTCTTGCGGAGTCCAAAGTACGTACGATTTCCAGCCACTATGCGTCTCCGAATTTCTCTGCTGGTGTCATTTTCGGCAGTCACCAGTGAGCCCAAGTACACAAATTCTTCTACCACCTCGATTTCGTCACCACCGATGCAAACTCGCGGTGGGTGGCTCACATTGTCTTCTCTTGAACCTCTTCCTATCATGTACTTCGTCTTCGACGTGTTGATGACTAGTCCGATCTGCTGAGCTTCCTTTTTCAGTCTGATGTAGGCTTCCTCCATCTTCTCAAAGTAACGTGCCATAATATCTATGTCGTCGGCGAAGCCAAATAGCTGGACAGACTTATTGAAAATTGTACCACTCGTGTCATTCCCTGCTCTTAGTATTACCCCTTCCATAGCGATGTTGAATAGCAGACACAAAAATCCATCACCTTGCCGTAACCCTCTGCGCGTTTCGAAGGGACTCGAGAATGCCCCTGAAACTCGAACTACGCACATCACCCGATCCATCGTCGCCTTGATCAACCGTATCAGTTTATCCGGAAAACCGTGTTCGTGCATTAGCTGCCATAGCTGGTCCTGATCGATTGTATCATATGCGGCTTTGAAGTCGATGAATAGATGATGTGTGGGCACGTTGTATTCGCGGCATTTCTGCAGTACTTGGCGAATGGCGAACACCTGGTCCGTGGTGGAGCGTTCGCCCATAAAACCCGCCTGGTACTGCCCCACGAACTCCCTTGCAGTTGGTGCTAGTCGACGGCATAAAATTTGGGAGAGTACCTTGTAGGCGGCGTTCAGCAATGTGATTGCGCGGTAGTTGCTACAATCCAGCTTATCGCCCTTTTTGTAGATGGGACACACGACACCTTCCATCCACTCCTGCGGCAAAACTTCCTCCTCCCAAATCTTGGTAATGACCCAGTGCAGCGCTCTAGCCACCCGCATAATTGAAAACGATCTGTCGTATTCTTGTTATCATTCATATGAAATAAGCGATACTGTTATTATTCACCTCATAGTCGTTTTAAAATGTGACTATACAATATTCGTTAATCAAAATTATACACAATTTTTTAATCACGGTACCAGTTGCAATAATTACAAAATTTATTATGTCTTTACAATTTTTTATCTTTCATTCTTGCATGAAAAATGATAGAAAACTGTAAATGGTTTATAACTGATACCCTAATAACTTCCCATATAGCTTTGATATAATTACGTATCATCTAAAACTATTTGTTTTCCGTGGCAATTCCACACTCACATTAAGAATCATATCCTTCAATGATAAAAATACGGTAAGCATTAGTGTTCTGCGAATAGTATGTATTTTTCTTTTATAGAACGCAGACAATTTATTTCCGTGTGGCTGTCTTGTTTTTATTCAGTGAGTTGAGTGCTGGTTCGGTCGAACCAGACTGTTTATTACGTTTTTCGAAGGTTACAAGCATTATTGAACAAATAACACAACGGTAAGTTTTAGAAATAAGTTATTTAAAATATATGCTACTAAAAATATGTCCTCATATATCTTCTCTCAGTTCTCGTGGAAGTGGATTTCCGAAGAACAAAATTTCATGACGGTATTGCGATTTCCAAAATTTGTGTTTGATGTCTGCTCATAAGTAAGTATATTTATAAATACACTATACTATTTAAAATACAATTAAATACCACAATTCATCAATGTGACCATTAACACTTAAGTTAAAATCCTATCAAAAAAGTCCTCGGCATTTTTATAATGAGATGTCTTCGCATTTTTTTTGCAGCTCCCTTCACGGATGCAGAGGGCATCCACGAACTTGGCTTACTGCATGCCCCACACGTCGGCCTCTATTGAAAGAATTTAACTGATTTTTTATTTATATAAAATAAATAGTAATGAAATTTATATATTGTGTTTTTTCTTACAACAGTGACAAAAAATTACCAAATTGTCGTCTAATTAGTGAAAGGTAAGACGTACGGTGCATAAATTTTGTATTCGTATCATAATATCGTTCAAATATTACAAACATTATTGTTTTCTTCTGAAACAAGGATTGTACATGAACCACATCGTATAGCATGTAGCGAAAATAATGTACTGAAAAATGGGCTTTTTTAAATAGTAATTCTCGCTTAACTTTTCAAAAGGACCTAAGTAACATTTTTTTCATGAATTAATGTGAATAGCGCAATCAACAGAAAAACATGAAAGCTTTTGATTGCACTACTCAAATTAATTCATGAAAAAAATGTTACTTAGGTCCTTTTGAAAAGTTATGCGAGAATTATACTTAACCGCCTATTACCCCTATGGTCGTTTTTCCAATAACAGCATACCGTAACGCGATGACCATTTATGATGATGTCAGTTTATCTTACGTAAGTACAACAATCAAAACAGTAGGGATAATGTTATTTATAATCATGAATGATCTGAGAAATGTTACGTTTATGGTTCATGATTATGCGGGCAGTGCCTCACCACCGTGTTTAAATAGCTCTCCTGGTAGTTGGTCAACCCCAGGGGCTTTGTTGTTCTTCAACCGGCCAATCTTCTCCTGGATTTCCTGGAGATCCGGAGCCGGGAAGATTATGTCCTGCGCGCGTTCTCCCAGGTCCATCACCATACCGCCATCTTCGTCTGCCACATCGCCATTCAGGTGTTCTTCGTAGTGCTGCCGCCACCTTTGGATCACCTACCCCGTACTGCTTACCGTTTTTAATTAAATTGCTTTTAGAATTTTTGAGAAGAGTTTTAAAAACTTCTTCGTATGGTTTTCCGTGGAGATTTTTCCGATTATCATCTTTCTGCTTCTTCTTCTTCATGCAACATCAAAGCGCCAATCATGAAGTCATGTATAGTCTCGCACATTTGTGCGTCCTCATGCAGCATGGAAAGATAAATTAGAAGAGCGGGAAACGTTTGACAGCGAAGCAACTGCGAACTAATTTTGCTTATGGGATTGATTTCGAAATATCCCTCTACTCGCTTGAGAGCAGCAAAACGGCTCTATCCGCAGCACCCAGGTCTCGATGGTCTTTTTTTTTATATTCCTGAGCAATGGAGGGGGAATCTGCTCAACAGACATCCTGGGTTGACCAGGAAGTGTGGGGTTAGGGATCACCGAGGGAGGCAGGACTACATCCCCGACCCGCTAAACCGTTTCCATTGCCGCCAAGCCCATAGCAGGAACTAATAACCGGGACCAGACACTCGGGATTTTCCCGTGTTGCGTTCAAGTTTCAATCGGTGTGTAGGAGTCCTAGGTATACAACTGTTTTCGATGATAACGATCGACCTTTATCAGCCGGAGGGCAACAGAGCAGTCGTTCTTTTATTTCATACTTCTTCAGGTAAAAGATAATGTTTTCTTTGACAGCAGCTGCTCCGGGAACAAGTGGGCGCTGAGTCCTGTTTTATTTGACAGTTAAAAAGTTTTCTGTTTGAAAGGATGAACTTTTGAATGTGCTCTCAGTTAGGGTAAAGAATACTTTTAAATCAAACGAAAAACTTTCACAGAGGACAAATTTACTTTCAATTCAATAAAATCGAAACACCTTTCGAAATAAAAGTTCAAAATATTTAATTGAACAATTTTTGTTTAGGAAGAAGAAGAAGAAGGCTTCTTTAATACTACATTCAAACTGGAACTTGGCCTGCTTTCCAACTAAGTATTGTACAGTAGATGTTCGATAACTGCAAGTCATTTAACTGCAATGCTTTTTAGGCTGAGAACCATTCCAGCGATTTCTTTTAACTTTTATTTTTTTTTTTCCAATTTCGTTTATTTGGTAGGCTCAGGCGTGTATAACACTTTACGGAGCCACAACTTTTAACTTTTAGTTAAAATTTGACAGTTCGATGGCTATTTCTTCGTGGTTAAAAATAACCCTGCTCAGGAACATGGTTAGATTAGACAGTTCGTTACACAGAGAACAGACATGGATGCGACATACTTAAAAATGACCAGTACAAACTTTTACACAACCACGGTTCAACTTCTCATAGAACTTTCGTGTGTTATTAGTGCGGTACAGTTGCTCCGTCTCTTCACGGTCTCGATCTTCCTGCTGACGCTTTTTCCTCCGGAAGATCGAGTTTTGTCTGTTCCGCGCCTGTTTATATCGTGCCTCGTTCGCCCTCGTGCGGTGTTGCAGCAATCTCGCCCATGCTGCATTCTTCTCTTTTACTAACTGCTCACATTCGCCGTCATACCAGTCGTTTCTCTGATCCAGGGGCACCGTGCCAAGTGCAGCGGTTGCGGTGCTACCAATGGCGGATCGAGTATCTCTCCAGCCATCTTCAAGAGACGCTGCACCTAGCTGCTTTTCCGTTGGGAGTGCCACTTCCAGCTGCTGCGCGTATTCTTGGGCTAGTCTACCGTCTTGTAGCCGCCCAATATTAAGCCGCGGCGTCCGACTTCGACGCGTGTTGTACACCATCGAGAGTTTTGAGCGCAGGCATACTGCAACGAGGTAGTGGTCGGATTCAATATTCGCTCTGCGGTAAGTGCGGACGTTCGTGATGTCGGAGAAGAATTTACCGTCGATTAGAACGTGGTCGATTTGGTTTTCCGTTTATTGGTTAGGTGATCTCCATGTGGCCTTGTGGATATTTTTGCGGGGAAAGAAGGTGCTTCGGACTACAATTCCGCGGGAGGCTGCGAAGTTTATACATCGTTGGCCGTTGTCATTCGATACGGTGTGCAGACCAGTGTTGTAAAATGTCATTTGCATTCGTTTGTATAATTTTCCTAGAACTTTTTTCAGAAGTTAGCTATTGATTCTTGATGTATGACGAACTTATAGCGCTTAAATGTGCCTACAACAAAACAAAACAAAAAGTAATTGAAAAATAAAAACTTCTACATTGCATTTTTGGTAAGCATTCAATTTTATTTCAAATCTGTTGAATATTTATACTACATTTTACGTTGACTTCAACATTGAATGTAATGAAACATACACTGAAAATAATCCACACGATCGAACATAATGCAAAAGCATGATGAACTCAGTTTCCTTGACATACAAATTATTTGATGAAGTTCCCATCACTTCGATAGATCTAACACATTTTGTTTACTGCAATTTACAATGAATTTGCAACGTTCTGAGCAAATTAATTTTCTTTTGGAAATCCATGGGACATTAACGTGTAACACAAGACGATTCTTACTAAATGTAAAGCCACAACAATCGAACGTGTTTGGCATGTCGATTTTGCTACAACCAACAAAATAATATTTATGTTAATATTTACGTTGAAGCTTGACATTTGAGCGGCGAACTGAGAAGTTAATTCCATTTTACTCGCAGTTTAAGTTCAAAATAAAACTAATTTTGACAATAAAAATGTTGATTTCTCCTCGGAATTCATTCGCTGAAAAATATTGTCCATTATTTTAAGTAGGTAAGTGCGTTTGAACTACATTAGGATGTGTATTCATAATTCCAAATTATGTATTCACTTCACAGCAAGATGATTGTCCTCAGCTGTAGGCCAGACCAGTGGAAATCATTTCTGGCACAGTTTCAACAAAAACCGAGACCAAAACCATAACAGGTAATACCGCAAGTAATCTAATGCTATTATAATATAGAGTGAAACTTTTCCAGCTTTAGCTCGCAAAATAAACTACCATGAATTGCCAGCTGTCGAACCCGTGACCCCGGAAAACTCAGTAATCACCCGACAGCCAGGGTCTTCTTTCATCAATCGTAAAATAAGAATAGAATATTTTTTACAATGTGTTATTCTGACAATAAATTGTAAACTGAGAATAAACAGACATGTTATATAAAAATTAAAAATCAGTTGTTCATTGGTGTATTAAGATGAGAATAACTGAGAAAACGAAAAAAAGATAAAAATGGTTTCTTTTAAATATAACTTTTACGCAATATAATTTTATTGATTGAAACTGTGGAAAAGTTACATTTTCGTACATTGATTTATTATGTTATCCACGTTATTGTCATTGGAGAAAATAGAAGTAAATTTTCAAATCGCCCACCATATGTTAACGTGTAATACTAGTTGATTCATAAAGGGACACAAGTAGTGAAAAATAACGTGTGTGACATGTGGAATAGTGGTTTAGAATTATTTCAGTGTACGTATTTGATTCCAGCTCCAGCTGTATTCACAGCGAAAATTTGCTTCAAACACACCAAGAAAAATGGACTCCCCGCACGAAGAAGCCAGCATAAACACGATGAACATCGTTGAATAAATTAGGAACCTGTATAGGGGAAAAACTATTTGGGCAGTATTCTGGTTCCAGCCACAACGTTTACAGAAGAGTTAACTAATTAATACATTCATTCAGTTTGAATGTGAACTCTAATGTGAATAGACGGCTGCCCTCGAGTTTGGGTGAATTAACAGACGAACAGACATTCTAATAATGCGCGTGCCTTCCAGGGTGTTTTTGAAGGACTAACGTTTGGTTTGGATGCGATTTCGTCAGACTGTTAGCTTGCGTGACCGCTACTCCACCGGGTTGCAGTTTCGTCGGAAAGGTTGAGCATATCTACCGGACGGGTAGAAGGGTAGGATCACTTGACAGTCGCCGTCGAGTTGCGGATCGGTTTTGTCGGGTCATTGCGAAAGACGGTGACTGCTGTCTTCGGATAGCTTCTCCCAACCGACCGGACGATCAGATCGTTGGCTGCGGAAGGAACCGAGCCGGAGGCGGAAGCAGGACGAGAACGCTAAGGGTGCGAAAATCTCGACGAGGGAATCAGACGCCTCGGAGAGACCCCATCCAGCAACGCGGTCGCACTGGACGGCCAGAGGGGTGTGGCGCGATGGCAGTGTGTGTGGGGCGGGCAATCCCGGCGGCATGTGAACCGTCAGAAAGTTGGTAGGCCAGGGTGCACCCAAGAAGAAAATTCGTGAGTACGCATAATGTTAGCTTGTAAGCAGAAAATTTAGAGAACATTAGGGAACATTAGAAGACAGGAGCAGTGGAAGAAACATCAATGAGCTTCGAATATATGTATTGATCGAGCATTCATGGCACTTGTCGAATTTCATTTAATTGTTGAGCATTTGTCCTCCAGTTTGTGTGCATTTTATCCGCTTTAGCAATTACGCTCTACCGCTACCGGAGATCTCACATCCCTTTCTACCTGCGCGTTCATGTCACCGATGACGATTTTGACGTCCTGCAGTGGGCATCCATCGTATGTCTGCTCCAGCTGTGCGTAGAACGCTTCTTTCTCATCGTCGGGTCTCCCTTCGTGTGGGCAGTGCACGTTGATGATGCTATAGTTAAAGAAACGTCCTTTAATCCTCAGCTTGCACATCCTTGCGTTGATTGGCTGCCACCCAATCACGCGTTGGCGCATCTTTCCCAGATGCAGATTTGAACCACGATTGAATCACGAGATTCAAATATTTTCCAATTGTTTTGGTGTATGAATGCGTCATTTTATCTACGGATCAATCCACTTACGGCGCCTTTCTTGGCGCCTACATGATGATTTCATTTAATTGAAAATTTGATAAAAATGAATAGAACACTGCTGGGGAAACCAGCGAGTTTGTTCTATTTGGCTCCAGATTCAAACTAGAATAGTGGTCGAAAATTTGGAATGAAACTGAATCACTCCTGATTTCACTCTTACTATATACTAAATTACTGAATTCTTACTAAAATACTAAATTCTTCCTGTCAGGATTTTTTCTTGAAATTGAAAAAAAAAAACTCCTAAAATTTCCACCAGCTCTCCTGCAGGAGGCTTCCAAAATTTATTCTGAAGTGCACATGTCTTCCGGAGAAATTTTTGTAAGGATATCCGGAGAAGAATTATTCTCTTCAGAAATCTTGAAAAGTTTTTGTATGAAACCGTATGACAATTCCCATTTAAAAAATCCCAATGAATCCATTAGTAAAAATAAGAAGAATACACACAACGGTGTTAACTTTGACAGATCCTACAGCACAGCATAAGAAGATCATTTTAAAGTGCACTTGGATTCGTCTTAATAAGTGATAGGGGACCGTTCAAAAATTACGTCCAAGGTTTCAGGGGGGGGAGGGGGGTCAGAGTTTTGTGACAGTTTGTGACAGGGGGAGGGAGGGGGGTTCGTCTTATGTGACGTCCATCCACAAGAAAAAAATACTGAAAGCATTTTAAGAGCAACTTGCATTTTAAAAACATATTCAAACTCACCTGTCATAAGACGAGTTTAAACAATCCCATTGAATTCCACCACTTAATTGTATCCTGACAGATACGTATTTCGACCTCAACAGTAAGGCCGTCTTCAGTGTCTTGTACTTGACTCGACTTACAAGACACTGAAGACGGCCTTACTGTTGAGGTCGAAATACGTATCTGTCAGGATACAATTAAGTGGTGGAATTCAATGGGATTGTTTAAACTCGTCTTATGACAGGTGAAAACATTCCACTAAAAAGCTCAAAATAATTTTCTTATCATATTCAAACTGTTAGTAAGGGACATAACTCATTATGTTATTGTAAAAATATTGTACGAAAAAGAGAAACCAAAATAATCTCCAAAATAAAAATGACACATGTACGTACAGGGGGAGGGGGGAGTCAATGATTTGTGACAGTTTGTGACAGGAGGGGGGGAGGGGGGTTGAAAATGCCGAAAAACGATGGACGTAATTTTTGAACGATCCCTAGGGTCCCAGATGGGGACTCTCGTGGGGGTGCTCTAAAGTGCGAAACACGCGCTTGGAGAACTCAATTTTTCCCGTGTAGCTTCCAGTTGAAAAATTTCACATCTAAATGTAGACAGCCCTGCACGATTGAACTTCTCGCTCAAAAGCTCAAAATCGCAAAAAAGGTTGGACAGCTTTTCGCCTTACATTATTGAAAGCTCAGAGGTTTGCAACCAGACTATACAAAATGGTCGACTTAATAATAAGACAAAAATAAATATTATTCAACAAATCATAAGAATTTTTTGGGTGAGTATTTGCAATTTTTTTTTATTTTATGAATAATTATTTTTTAATGACTATCAATCTAGAGCTATGTAGTATTTTCGTACTTTACAAAAAATCCCACAAGTTCATTCCTGTTGGTTACTGCATCTCTTCGATAATAAATTAAAAATGCAATTCCTCCGTTTGTGTCGTCTGATGAAACCGGTTGCCGGATGTGGACACCGCTACTTGAATTCGTATTCTTCGGTGGAAAAGCAGCTTGAAGTTGGTAAATATAAAATAAACTTCGTCGAGGCTGGAACAGGCGAGAAGGGCGTAATTCTTCTACCGGGAGCTCTCGGAACTGCTTGGACCGATTTTAAGCCCCAAATAGAGCAGCTGCCCGCGCTGCTACCGAACCATAAGGTCATCGCATGGGATCCCCCCGGGTATGGGAAATCTCGCCCACCGGAGAAAGAATTCGGTGTGGATTTCTACGAGAAGGATGCGGAGGCAGCCTTCCGCTTGATGGAAAAGATTGGATTTCAATCGTTTTCCATTGCCGGCTGGAGCGACGGTGGCATCACGGGATTGATTATGGCCGGTAGGAACCCCTCGAAGGTAGAAAAATTGGTGATATGGGGTTCGAACGCCTACATCACCCCCAAGGAAGCGGATATCTACGAAAGTAAGTATTTACATGTACATATTCTTTTATCTCTATTGCAGATGTACGTGCATGCTCTTCACTATAAGAACGATTTTTTTGTATGAGACAGACAACAAGTTGCAATTAACGGCGAATCCTGTCCCATTGTTTCTAATTAAAAATTAACCAGATGGGACTATGGGCTCAATAATTATGGCCATAATAAATTTGTTTATAATACACTAGAAAGGCGCCATCATTGCTTTAGATGGATTGTTGAGAGTTTTCACTGTACAAGGCCACACACATACTGCGACATGTCGTGCAACATTGACTCCGCCCCCAGGAAAATCGGTTTGGCCGGAGTAAAGTAGGAGCGTCTGTATAGGCATGTACTCCGTGTATAGTAAAAATATGACATTTGTTTTCCATAAAATTTTAATATCTGCAGTTATTTGAGTTTTTAGACGTCGTAACTCATTAGATTAGTGCGTGTGCATGGTGTGCACTATGCGCACTACTAAACTCGTGTCGCATGGCGAGTGCTCATTTGCGCGTTCCGGTAGCGCCCCGACAATGTGATTGTCCAACAGTCGTACAACTTGCCCACAGACGCTCCAACTTCACCAGACCGAACCGATTTTCCTGTGGGTGGAATCAATTTTGTACAATAACTATTGTTACCGACGCCAATCCCAATCGAAGGAATTGAGGGAGCGGGGGTAACTTTGTTGGAAATGAACGTAAGTAAGAGCCTTGGTGGGTATGATGTTCGAAACAAGCTAACGTCTAATGACGGTAGCTGGTTTCAAACTTGTTCTGGTTCTTGCTTCCAGCTCAAGAATGCCCAAGTGCTACATGCCCGACTATGGAGGGGCAGTATGTCAATCTTGGAGAGAAACTTCAAGTGGTTGGCAAGTATTAGAACTTAACCCTGGTGAATAACTCAGGATTCAGGCTAAGAATGCCCAGGTGCTACTTGCCCGACTATGGAGGGGCAGTATGTCAATCCTGGAGAGAGACTTGTCCTGAATAGCTGAGCTATTCAATTGAGTTCCTTGAAAATGAATTTTCGGAAGGAATAATCATCCACGACTTGATCGTTTTCCAATCAAGAAACGAACTGATTTATTCTGGTCACATTTTTCTTATTTATAGTCAAAATCGAGATGGGTGCTCAATATGTAAGTACAGTCTAAACTAGCCACGCATAGGCCCTAAGCTCACCTTTCTCTTTTACACTTATAGCTAATTCTTGTCCTTTCATAAATTGGTGAGGTGAAACCAAACGTGTCCTGACTTCTAATGTGTGGGTCTGAGCACCTCATGTTATCTTATTTACACATATTTCCTAATTCTGAGCTGAGCCTTTCTAATACACTTCTTATCTCTATTTGCTCACACCCTAAGGATCAATGTAAATGAATAGGGCCTGTATAACTATTTCGAATAGCCATCTTCTAATCACGATTCTGGTTGGTATTTAACACTTTTATTACTTCCGTCAAAAAATGCCTACAAGCAACGTTCCCATCGAAGTGCATGTCCAATAAAAACTAGCTTATCTCGAGACGCCATAAAACGCCGTATTGGTGTCTTACAATACGTTCCCAAGAACGACTGCACCATGCATCCGACCGAGCGCAAGCGTGAATTACCTACTATATTGCACCTTTGGTGTGTGCGCGGGTGCTTAGACCTGGTTCTTACGTTCTCAACGTTAGGACCATCACGCTGCTGCTGTAGAGATAAGGAATAGGCGATAGGACTCGTCTGTGGTACGGTGCATATTCTGAGCTAGAGTTGCGTGGCGAGGGCCAGCAATAAAAAGGAATTGGAAAATGACCCGAATCTGGGTGCTGCTTGATAGGCGCACGCTATGGTGCGGACTGCTCGTGGTGCGTAGAGCCTTTAATTTTAATTCAATGCTATACGAGCCTATGTTGATTTTGTTTCAATTAGCATGTCCTTTTCGGAGAATTTAATTTTGCATAGAAAGGGCAATGACCTACGAGAACCGTTATAGAATTGTAAATAATTTGCAATGTTGCGTTCGTAACAACTATCCTATCAAAAATTGGTCAAATTTTTGTCAAACATATACCTACTTTTAATAATGCACGAAAAAGGCACCATATCAGTATATCACTAGTTTTTTTTAATATAAATTTGAATTTCCAGATATAAGAGACGTTAGCAAATGGTCCGCCAGGATGCGAGAACCAATGGAAAATGTGTACGGAGTAGATGGCTTTCCGAAGGTTTGGTCGGCATGGATCGACGGAATGCTGGGCATTTACAAGCAACGCAATGGAGACATATGTAAAGAAGTTTTAGACAAAATTCGTGCACCGACCTTCATCCTTCATGGTGCCAAAGATCCGATGGTAGTGCCGGAGCATGTTCCCCATCTGCAAAACTCGATAGCCGAAACAATGTGAGTTTGATTGGATTGGCGATAGAACCTTCACTCATTTTTTTTCGTAGGCTTTACGTGTTTGCTGACGGTAAGCACAACATCCATCTTAAATATGCCGAAGAGTTCAACAAATTGGTAAGCGATTTTATTAAAAAATGATTTGAACGTTAAGCATGATAGCTGTTTTGTTAAATTAATCTTTTCAATTCTTCTAAAGTTTCCGATGTCCTACATCCTGTTTGGCTTTCTTGTACAACAAAGTTGTCCCGAAAGACAATCATTCCACTCCAAGAACGAACCTTTATCGAAGACTTGTAGAATAAAATTGTATATACTAAAGACACTATTAACAAAGACAGGAGATGTTCCAATTGGAATTCCAAATTTGCTGTCAGTGCCTGTCAGATCTGTCATTCCACAAAATCGCGCGTAACATTTGGTCCTTTTCAAAGACATCACGCAAAAAAAATATGTAGGTACGATTGAAACAACTATTTCGATTGTTGCATCCAACAACGTGGACATTGTCGCTTCAATCTCCAAAGTTGTTATTTCAACAATGATTCACTGCTTTATTCAATTCAATTATCATTATATTGTTGTTCCAATCCTACATCGCAACATTAGTATAGTTCTTTCGACAACCATTACATAATACCGTGACCTGCCCTAATTCCGCGCATTGCCTAATACCGTGGATTTTATCCAAATTGATGAATATAGAGGTACTGTCTGTCATACACATCACATTATTTGGTGAAGTACACAAACAGAAAATGTTAGCAAATTATTATTGTGGGTATTTGTGACGTAAATTAGGCGCTAAAAAATAAATGTGAAAATGTATGGCTCGACCAGCCAAAATTTGCATCCGCTTAGCAAAACGCTTAAAACTATGGTTATATTTCCAAGTCTTGTAACTTGATTTTTAAATGTTATTACTTCCAATATATCATTGAGACCAGTTTTACAGCTATAAAAAATGAGTTGGGTACTGAAATGGTGTTTAAATTTCTTGTTTTTGCTTTTTTATTGCAAAACAATTATCGCGGTATTAGGCCATCTTCTTTGCTTGACTTGAAGATGGTATACATCTAATGAACATACAAATCGTCTTTATTGTGTCGTTCAGCACATACGAATACAACATCATTTATGCGATATTTACCAC
Source organism: Armigeres subalbatus (assembly GCF_024139115.2). NCBI lineage: Eukaryota > Metazoa > Arthropoda > Insecta > Diptera > Culicidae > Armigeres > Armigeres subalbatus. The sequence continues at coordinate 8,927,487 of NC_085139.1, read as the reverse complement.
AGACTATAGACGTAAATATTTTCCCCTCCTGTCATAAGACGAGTTTAAACAATCCCATTGAATTCCACCACTTAATTGTATCCTGACAGATACGTATTTCGACCTCAACAGTAAGGCCGTCTTCAGTGTCTCGTACTTGACTCGACTTCTTATCAACGTAAATATTTTTCCTGTGCAGTTTCCTTTAGAAATGAAGGTAGAGTATTTTCCATCTGAATACAAATCCTCCAATTGTCTGCAAATCTACTTAGACACTGGATTGGATATCATCTATCTAAAACCTAAATAAATGTGAAGTAAATTATTTGAAAAAATAATAAACGCTTTTAAACCGTCAATATTGAGAAATTGCTAACTTCCCAAGGAAATGATTCTTTCCCCAGTAGGTATCCGTGTAAAATAGTAAATTAGTATGTATGACCTAATAATTTAATTGAAATTTGTATATGATTCAATTATTTACATATTTTATTGTAAATGTGCTCTTAAGCTCATCATTTGAGCTTGTTTGATAGGGCACGGTATTAGGCAATTTTCTGCGCGGTATTTGGAATCTTCTCCGGAATGTACGCGGTATTAGGCATATTCATAAGTCAAATGTCGAATACTATTTTCTTCATTTTTTTATAAGTTGAAGTACAAAACATATTTTTCCCTTCAAATGTATTTAATATTGATTAAAGCGACATAGTTTTCAAGGGTGATTGTTACAAATTGAATTTTATATAGCGAATTTATTGTGGACACGTCCTTAACCCCACGGTAATAGGGCATGTCACGGTATAAGAAACTGGAATAAACTGATCAACATAAATCATCCGACATAGGTACATGAAGTAAGCATGGAGCAGTAAGGTGGTAAGGTGGATGACTCTCACTTCCCGCACAGACAAACAGACATAACACATTGAACGTTCACTCATCAAATTCATCGTCGTTCAAACACTAACGACATCTGTTGATTTCAGTTAGTTGGGCAAATCACGAACCAGATGGCGGTAGTGAGCAAATGTCAAACTCGAGCAAAAACGATGCGCGCGTCAAGAGTGATCGATTGGCCAACTAATGATTATTTGAATTGACCAGTAAATCAGTGAACGATGGAAATTTCTCGAGTGTTATGTCTGTTTGTCTGTGCTTCCCGTGTCACCAGGGGGAGAAGGCGGAGCACTGAATCCCTACCCCAACATGTGCGACATCTGGATTTGGTTCTAAACTGTAAACAACAGTGTTAATTCTCTACCACCTTTTTGTTATGGCGAGGCAATTTTTATGCTCACTTTTGTTTTTGATATTTTAACAAAATTAAACACTCAATCAAGCAGCATTATAACGATGTGGTATGCTTGAGATACCTGCTTGATTATAGGGACTCGAAAAAGAATTTATTTGCGGTAACTAACCGAATATAAAAATGTTCGCATTAACGATTGCGCCCTAACACCGGTTCTAAGCTACGATGCAGAGTACACGAGCTTTGTTCGCCAGTGACAGGCGTATGAGGCCCTTGCGTGTCACTTATTCGATTCTATGTCACTTTTTACTCTTTTGTTGATGTTATCGTATAGTCGATGAAGTAGTTTTGCAGCATTTTCGAAAGCCTCTCCGTTTCGAACCGGGGACACGTGAACAGGATGTGCTCAGCCGTTTCTGTCACGTCTGTGCATTGCGGATAGGCGGGGAAAGGCGGAAGCATCCGTAACCTGTTAAGAACTGGGCGGAGCCAAAGTTTAGCTCTTCATGAGGTCTGCTAATCCATGCAGACACACTTGGGACTAGACATGGGTCCAGCTTCCCTTAGACGAGTTGTCCCACTCCCTCTGCCATTTGCTTACCTTTGTTGCTTTGATATTCCTTCAAGCATTACCGGTGCCCCTGAGGGCGTACACTCTTCGTCTTCCTCCACCACCAGTTTGGTAGGCTTCACTATCATCCGGAATCCCCTCAGTGAGGAAGCTGAATCGCCACTGGAACTGGCGAACCACCCTCTACATTCCATGGATTTTGGAAAAAGTAGAATTATAGGAAGAAAAGACTAAACACCCGAGGACCATGCAAGATTTAGGACATTATCAACCGTCAACTCCATCGCAGCAGCGTACGACCGTGACCCTGCTTAGGTTCAGCCCCGCCGCCATACCTTCAGCTGGTTCCTCTAGGCATTTTCCCGTTGCCACTGGAAACCTTCGCTTCTGAGGCAGAACCAACGACCTCCAACAGATCGAGTCTCTCGTCAACGCAATCGCAACATCCCCCTTCGTACTACAGTGGAACATAAATGGCTGATTCAAAATAATCTGTCAGTCATCCTGGCCTTACAAGAAGTTTACCGTGCCAGTGTCAATAGACTTAACCATTTATAAAATTAAAAGCATTCAAAAAAAAATATTTATTTATATCTGTTCTGGTAGAACATCCCAAAACATAGCAATGAAGTCTTTTCGGGGGACGTCACAGTGCCAATCAAAATGTTTTTTCATTTCATTGCATTTATTTAGCTTTCTAAAAACATTTATTAGTAATACAGATACAACACTGAATCAACAATTTGACGCCACAATACACGGCTCTAGGCCGCATCTCTCCATCCTCGAATGCGCCCCACGCTCGCCAAGTCGTTTTGCACCTGGTCTGCCCACCACGCCCACCTTTGGTGCGGTGGTGAATCCGCAGTTTCTTCTGGAGCCCGTAGTAGGCCCGACTTCCATAGATGATGCGCCTTCGTATTTCACGACTACCGTTGTTATCAGCCGTTAGCAAGAATTCAAGGAAGACAAATTCCTCGACCACCTCGAAGGTATTTCCGTCCTTCGTAACACTGCTTCCCAGGCGGGCCCTGTCACGCTCGGTTCCGCCCACCAGCATGTACTTTGTCTTCGATGCAGTCACCACCATAGGTCACCTTTGCAAATGTTCGGCCGACAATGTCTAGCCTGTTCTAGCGCAATGTTGAACAACAGGCACGAAAGTACATCACCTTGTCTTAGTCTCCGGCGCGATTCGAACGAACTGGAGCGTTCGCCCGAAATCTTCACACAGCTTTGCACACCATCCACCGTTGCTTTGATCAGTCTGGCTTCCCAGGGAAGCTGTTCTCGTCCATAATTTTCTATAGTTCTACGCGGTCTATACTGTCGTATGCCGCCTTGAAATCAATGAACAGATGGTGCGTTGGGACCTGGTATTCACGGCATTTTTGAAGGATTTGCTGTACAGTAAAGATCTGAGATCGCAGCAAGCCATGCGCGCGAATGGTTGCTTTTAAATTTGCTGTCACGTTTTTGTTCGTTTCCGCAAGAAATAGATTCGGCTGATGTATATATTTTGCATATGTACTAGAAGAGAAAAGCTTAAGTTATCTGAAGTTTTAGATCTGGTGACAATTACTAAAGTGTATTCTTATTAGAGCGCGCGAAATCGTTTGTGTAATTTGTATACGCGGATGTATTTGGTGAAAATATGTTTGAATGGGTGATACTACCAGGAAATTATGGATCAACAACGAATTGCTCGGAATAGCGCTGGCAGAGTAGTGATTTTTTAGTCAACACTAGTTATGGTCTTTTCTTTCTCAGTTCATTTATTCGGAATTTGATCAATTTGGTGAGATTGTTTCAATATGTTTTTATATGATTCCAAAACTAAATACGCGCTGGATTTGAAAATCCGGAAGTTTGCTTATGGGTCCATTATCCAATTGATAATGGTAGCATGAACAGGCGGGGCTTATTGCAAGTGAAAGTGACCTCGGACTGGACGTGAGTTACCAGGCAGTCTGAAATGGGTCACTGGAGCTGCAGTAGAGCTAACACCTTCTAACTCCCGGGCTAAAGCTGACTTTATTAAAGACAGCTTTCTTCCATAATACTACTGCCGGACAGTGGGGGTTAGATTGAAGATACACACACACACACACACACACACACATTTGCTGTACAGTAAAGATCTGGTCCGTTGTCGAGCGGCCGTCAACGAAGCCGGCTTGATAACTTCCCACGAACTCATTCACTAATGGTGACAGACGACGGAAATTGATCTGGGATATCACTTTGTAAGCGGCATTAAGGATGGTGATCGCACGAAAGTGCTCACACTCCAGCTTGTCGCCTATCTTGTAGATGGGGTATATAACCCCTTGCTTCCACTCCTCCGGTAACTGTTCAGTTTCCCAGATTCTTACTATCAGTTTGTGCAGGCGAGTTCCCAGCTAACAATTTTGGTGCTAAAAGCTTCAACTTCTAGCCTTTGGCTGTATAATATTTGAATAAAAGCAGCCAATGCTGAATAAAAGAAAAACCTCCGCAAATAATCCCTTAAACTTCAACTCGACTATTACCCAAATATCTATCAGCTAGTCAGTTTGTGCCGAATATATGTATTCCATATTTTATCGTTTATGCAGCTTACATATAGTCATAAAACAGCTCTGTCTGAATTAGCAACAAAGCTTATCAATAAAGAGCTCATGTATGTAATTGAGTTGCTTGTTAGCAACTTCCCATATTACGATGAGTAGCATTCACAATGAAAACGTTTTCGCTGTTGTTATAGCACTAACAATATAGCGTATAATGGCGCTATAAATAAACTAACGAAGCTATTAGGCAACTTCTGTATCTGTATCTGAAGATTACACAACGTTTAAGCACATATAACAGACATCCAGGCTAGAACAATTTTTACTCAAAAAGCTATGTAAATCAAAGTTAAGTGGCAATACGTCGTTTGGAAGTGATGAACTTCTTTTTCATGAAAAAATCACGTTAATAAAGATTATTTAAAAAAACCCAGATTAATCCACCTACAGTGAAATTTTGACCCTTCCTTAGTTGTAAGGAAATTTTGTCCAGACTTCAGCATTTAAAACGAGATAAAACTACTCAGCTTCCCACGGCGATTTACCATGAAAGTAACAAAATAATTGCCTAACCAAAGGCGGATGTCATGGGTTGAGTGACTACTCAACGAATGATAACGTACTGTACTTCATGCTGCCTATCTATAAGGCGCTCGTCGGATTGAATAACTATTTTGACATGGTTAGTAATTATCGTAACGCTGGTTGCATATAATGTACTCGTAATTTCCAGAGACCTTGATATTAATTAATCCAGAACTAATTACCCAAGTAACCGTAAGCATTATATTACTGCTTGATAATGGCCTTATATTGGCATTCAAACTGCATAAAAGTTGAACAATTGCATTTTTCATGCCTATATGTTCTATAAAAGCATTCCTAATGCATTGAAGCACAGACAAAACGGCACTATTATTAGCATTATATTCGTCTGTAATGCTTATTTATGGCTATACTTAATGCATTGAAACACTTGTCACTTCAAGTGCATAGCTGTTCTAAGTAGACATTAGGAATGCAAGCCTTGAATCTATTTATAGACATTCAATCATTAGAAACATCCTATATTTATAGACACAAGATTATACTCGTTCTAATTCATAATAACCCAGATAAAGCCACCAAACAGTGATGATTCACGTTTTCGCACACGTTATAAAATGCAATTGGGTTGTTTAGGGGTATATATGTTTTTACATATTCTGAATCTGCATAAAAAACTGAGCCTAACCCCAATTTTTCAGAATTTTTGGAGCCCCGGAACTATTTTTAATTTGCATTTTAAATTTATATGGGACTAAAAATTTGTTCTTATGCTGCATGGGCTAACTGTCATTCTATGAATGTTAGTGTCATTCTATCGATTAAAATGGCTTATTGCTTGCTGTATAAAAATGTAAATAAAAGGTTTACAAACGAAATAAAAATATGTTGGAGATCAGAAAAGCATGCTCTTTATGTTAAACTATAAAAAACCTCATATTTGTCTTTGCTAAACAACCCAATTAAATACATATGTTAACCATTGATTAACTTACATATTGGCATCCATTTATATCCATTTATAATAAAACAGTTTTTCTCAATCGGTAAATTCCTCATCCATATGTAGGTTTTTGCACAGACATCAACGCAATTCGTCGAGCTTTGTAAATTGGTTACAACACTATGGGTCACCGGACTTCTTAAATACCAAAAGTTCATTTTTGGAATGAACATATTATAGCCTTTCATCAAGCTTCACGTACACTATGTAGGTACAAGAAATTTAAATATATTTATCGATTTTAGAAATTGATAACATTAGTTTCAATGTATCCCGCGTACATATCAGCATTAACTCCGCCTTTCGGAAAAATATTTAGGCATAACTCGTCCATATAAGAAGTATCTCGTTGTTCAAAGTGACGAAGGGTTGGATCTGAGAGGTTGGATCGGCTGAAAGAGTTCCATAGCTGTAACGGTTAGACAGTATTATACCTGACTAGTAAATAACGTTGGTCATGCCATTGAAGGAATGAATAAAAGAGAACGCATTACGGGTTACAGAGGGTGAGCATAACAGGAGTTATATTCGGACGGTGACGGTGATCGGTCGAGTTTTGTACGACGTGCCGAACCGAGTGCGATTACAGATTCTGAGCAGCAGTTTACAATGGCGACGAGAATAAAAATCGGTAGGTGAATTCGGTGATTTTGTGAATTAAGTGAAAAAGATAATTCGTCAGATGATTAAAATGAGGAAATTGAAAAAAAAAATTAAGCGTCGTGAAAAAATGATTTTACAAAATGGAGATTGTGTGGAGTCTGAAAAATGAGATAGAGAGAAGAAAAAATAAGAGTTGAATTCAAAAGAACAGGTCTGAAAATAAAAGCCAATCGGAGGAAGTGATGTGAATTGGAAAATATGCAATTAATTTGGAGGATAGTAAATAGAATGAAAGGCAAAGAAAAAAAAGCGTGCTAATAATAATTTAATACTTAGCGTTGTTAAGAGTCGGACAGTGTTGGCGTTTTCATCGAGAAAAAAGAGATGGAAGAAAACAAACGTGCTGGGTGGATGTTCAAAAACAAAATGGCGCTTGACGACGCCTAGAAAAGGTGGTTTGTAGTTGTGAAAAGTCGGGTATGTGAAAGTACTGGATAATACTGGCTTGCAGAAAATAATGACAGAATGAGAATGTAGTTGCGTGGATTGGCGCAAACAAACACAATGAGAACAAATCTTTTGTTCTAGAATTGCTATGTGCTAGAAAGGCTATGTGCTGGGAATGCTCTGTGCTTGAAAGGCTCTGTGCTGTAAGGCTATGTGCCGGGAAAAGCTATGTGCTGGGTAAAGCTAGGTGCTGGAAAGGCTAAATGCCATAAATACGATGTGTTGGATACTACATAGAGTATGAATTATTCTCTGTATGTAATGAATGATGGTATGGATATATGGTGGATTATTTTTGGATAGTCGTGAGATAATGTGAGCGAGTAAGGTTATACACAAAAACGAAAAATAGGTTATGCGCTATTAACATTGTGGTAGTGGTAGTGATGAGAAGCAAAACGAGAGAAAAGAGAAAGAAGATAAGTGTTCTTATTTTTGTTTTTTTGCAAATGTGATCGTTTCAGATGCATCGGCAATGCCACCGTTCAAAATTGGCAGTGATGCCAGAAATGATTGGCTTAAATGGAAAAGGGCCTTGGAGAGATTTCTCAAAGCCAACGGGGTAGTGGAAGATGTGGAAAAATACGATCTATTACTCGTGCTGGGTGGTATCGAGTTACAAGCCTATTACGATAAAGTGTTCAAATGGGAAGTACAAACCCCCGCTGGTGACGGTTCTGATGAACTGGTGCCAATTAAATACGATTCAGCCATTTTGTCACTGGACAAATATTTTGCACCCCAAACGAAAAAGCGTTTTGAGAGGCATCTTCTACGAGCAATGAAACAAGAAGACCAAGAGCCATTCGAGGAATATGTTTTCAGGTTGCAAGACCAAGCCAATCGGTGTGCCTTCGCCGACGTTGACGACATGATCGTTGACCAGATAATAGAGGGATGCAAATCATCTGATCTTAGGAAGCGATTACTAACAGAGGACGTAACATTGAGTGATTCGATCATTCTCGGCAAGACCATTGAAGAAGTGCAGAAGCAGACCAGGGAATATGAGAGACATCCATCAACGGTAAATAGTTTAATGACGAAAAGAGTAAGTACTGTTTTTTTATCTCCATTGTTTTATATATTCAACGACAGATACGGGAGACACCAATGATAGTTCAACGTATATCAGAGCAGAAAACACGATTTCCTGGGAATAATGACCTCAAGAGTTCGAAGAAATGTTACAGCTGTAACAGATATGGTCACATTTCTAGGGAAATTGAAAAATGCGCAGCTCGGGACTCCACTTGTTTCAACTGTGGAACCAAGGGGCATTTTAAAGTTTGCTGTCGAAGAAGAAAGCTGAATGAGTTCGGGTTACAAAAGGGACAAAAATCCAGACGTGTTCATGCCATCACAGAGAATCAAGACGATCATAAGGCAGTGTTTTTTGTAGCTGGTCAAGATCTTAACGAAGTGCTTCGTATGGATATCGGAGGGGTCATTGTATCTTTGTTGATCGATTCAGGCTCTCCAGCAAATATTATCAATTCAGAAACATTCGAGTTCCTTAAAGGAAAACATGCAGAGATTTTGAACGAGAGGAGTCCTGATCCTGATGATAGGAAGCTGAAATCGTTCGCATCCGATGAAAGTATATTGTTTAGTAATGCTTTCGAAGCGCAAGTAAAGATTCCAGGAGAAAGTTCTGGAATATGGGCTCACATTCTTGTGGCCCCACGTGGTCAAACAAATTTACTCAGTAAAAGCACTGCTTTTGCTCTAGGCGTACTTAAAATTGGGTATAACGTGAATCACATCATTCCGGAAAATCCTATTGAATGTCTCGCGGAGTTCCCAAAGGTCCCAAATGTTTCATTAAATATTCATCTGGATAAGAACGTTCAACCAGTTGTGCAAGCTGCTAGAAGATTCCCTATCGCAATGGAGGCCGATGTCGAGAATGCGATTCAAGAACTTCTTCAGAAGAACATTATCGAACGAGCGGAAGGGCCCTTGACGTGGGTGTCGCCCTTGGTGCCCATTAGAAAGACTGACGGAAGGATTCGTTTATGCGTGGATATGCGAGCAGCAAATAAAGCTGTAAAAAGAGAAAATTTTCCAATGCCAAATATAGACGCAGCAATGGCTTCCATTCGTAAGGTATCGAAACTTTCGAAAATCGACCTGGAAGCGGCGTATTACCATTTCGAACTACACCCTAATAGTCGAGACATTACTACGTTTGTCGCACGAAGTGGGGTGTACAGATTTCGCCGACTTATGTTCGGTATCAAATCAGCACCCGAGTTATTCCAAAGGAGATGGAAAATCTTTTCAGAGGAATTAAAGGACTGATTGTTTACATGGATGACGTGTTGCTTTACGGGGAAACTGATGATGATCACGATGAAACACTAAAAGAAGTTTTGAAACGTATCAAGCTAAATACAACATGAGAGTCAACGAGCAAAAATCCCAATTTGGCGTTAGCGAAGTAATTTTCCTTGGTCACCATGTTTCTAAGGAAGGGATCAAACCTACTGACGAGAAAAATCAAAGCAATTCTTGATTTACAACCTCCCACTTCAACATCAGAGTTAAGATCCCTTCTTGGCTTGATAAATTTTGTCGGTAAATTTATTCCTAATCTAGCCACAATGACACGTCACATGCGATCCTTACTGTTAAAACAGAGCTCTTTTGAGTGGGGCGAAGAACAGTCACGAGAATTAGGGGCGATAAAATCAGTCATAGGAAAGGTAGAGTCCCTAGGTTACTTTGATCCGAAAGATGAGACACAATTGATCACAGATGCAAGTCCATTTGGATTGGGGGCCATATTGGTTCAAATGAAGGATGAAAGAGCCAGAACAGTTTCCTGCATTTCTAAAAGTTTAGCAGATCACGAAAAGAAGTATTGCCAAACAGAAAAAGAATGTCTGGCAATAATATGGGCCATGGGAAAGCTATATGTTTACCTTTACGGAATCCACTTCACTTTAACAAATCGCAATCAAAACCCTCAGCACGAATCGAACGCTGAAATACAAACCAGGAGAGAAAAACTTGGCTGACCCACTGTCTAGATTATCCCAAGGATCACAACTGAAGGAGAACCAGATGTTATTGCTTGGCCGTCAACAGAAGCTCGGCCGTCTGCCATAAGTATGGATGATCTGAAAAAAGCCTCTCTTAGAGATGAAGAACTACAGAAGGTTAAGGACGCGATTTACTCAACAAATTGGGATGATGTTCCAAACGAATACAAGACGACGACGATTAAGGAGGATTTGTCATTGTTCGGGGAGTTGATTCTTCGGGGCGATCGAATCGTCATACCGAAAGCGTTAAGAGAGCAGGTGGTTCATCTCGCCCACATAGGACATCAAGGGAGTACCTCCATGAAAGCACAACTACGAGCTAAAGTATGGTTTCCCGCTATGGACAAGATGATAGACTTGGTCGTAAAAAACTGCAAACCATGTAAAATGACATCTCTTCCGGACAAACATAATCCCATGTCTCGGAGACTTCCTACACAGCCGTGGCAAGACATCGCAATAGACTTTAAAGAAGGTCTTCCTGGAGATATGTCCTTGCTAGTAGTAGTCTGTTACACCTCTCGTTTCATACAAGTTGAACCGATGAAACCAGCTACCACACAACGGGTCATTGGAACACTACTGCAAATGTTCAGCTCATTCGGAATACCAAGATCTATCACCGCGGACAATGGTCCGCAATTTAAATCAATTGAGTTCAAGAATTTCTGTCTCAGCTACGGAATACATCTCAACCTTTCTACCCCATATTGGCCCGAGCAAAATGGAGCTGTAGAAAGGCAAATGCGGAACATAGGAAAGCGGGTCAAAATCAGCTCCATTCAAGGTACGGACTGGAAAACTGATTTAAAAGAGTACTTGATATTGTATCATTCTACACCACAAGAAACGACTGGACTGTCACCTTACAAAATGATGTTTGGTAGGGAGGTATATAATGGTATACCATCAATAGATCAACCGCCTACACTATCCCTTGAAGCAGCGAAAGATAAAGATATGGAATTGAAGGAATATCACAAAAGAATTGCGGACACTCAACGGAACGCCAAACATCATAATTTGGAGAGGGGTGATACAGTGTTGATGCAGAATCTCAAGAAAGGTACCTTACAGCCGAATTTCACAGCAGAAGAGTTTGAAGTTCTGGACGTCAATAAAGGGGCAGTTCAGGTCAAGTCCAACGATACAGGTAAAGTGTACCTCCGGAACAGCACTCATCTTAAAAAGTTGAATTATGACATAAGGCCACTGTCGTCGGAAGAAGAACCATCGAAATCTAAACAAACAATGGTAAACACCGAAGACGAAGGGGAGCATTTCACGAAGCAAGATACAATTCCGGGAAGCAGCCGAGACCCAATAGAAAGACGCCGAAAGATCCCAACTAGATATGATGACTTTGTGTTGTAACGGTTGGTAAGTTTTAACTTTAGACGATGTTTTCAATAAAGAAATATTAAACTAGGTTATCGTATATGTTTTGATTCTAATTAAAAGGAGGAATGTAACGGTTAGACAGTATTATACCTGACTAGTAAATAACGTTGGTCATGCCATTGAAGGAATGAATAAAAGAGAACGCATTACGGGTTACAGAGGGTGAGCATAACAGGAGTTATATTCGGACGGTGACGGTGATCGGTCGAGTTGTGTACGACGTGCCGAACCGAGTGCGATTACAGATTCTGAGCAGCAGTTTACAATAGCTGGAAGTTTACCCATCGCTTTTTGTGGTTTACGTTCAACAATGTCGGAATAATTTTCCATCGGTTTCTGATCTTGAAGTTCCTGTGAATAAAAATAAATATTCAACATTGCGTACCTTTTCTAACATTCAAACCAAACTTACATGTGTACAGCAGTACTCGATTGTATTAGTGAGAGGCAACCGGAGTCACTGAGTACATGGAGAGTGTTTATCATGACAAGTGCATACGGTGGGTAAGAATTTTATTGACTCTGTCGTGTTTAGTGACTGTTGCGATTACCTGAGAAGCAGCCAGCAGGACGCCGCAGTATTCTATATTTTCTCGAGATGCATAATAATGCCAATAAGAAGAACAAGAAGATACAAGTTTGATAAATTTGTTATCATGGCTTGTTGATTCGGAACCGTTTTTGCCTCTCTTTTATCGTTGTTAGTTATCTATAATAATAATTGAGAGCGATTTCTGCAAACCCCGGTATCTCGCGCTTCGTAAATTAAATGGAAAGCACTAAACTCGTCTATAGACGGTTGTTTGGTCGGGGTTCAGCCACTTTCGTTTAGCAGATTTAATTGATCGCATCGCATTGAATATCCCTCAACTCCATAACTGAGGATATCCTACTGCAAATGTATGCTTAAATTGATATGAAACTATTTCCGTTGTCCTTGTACGAACAAAATATCACAAGTCAGTCGAAAAGCCGCTTGGTGCGGTTTGGCTGAACCCCGACCGTTTCATCCTCTATGGTTTATACCCAAGTAACCAAAAGTTCCTTTAAGAGTACGTTTTTCGCTTAATCAGCTCCGAGAAGCTAGAAGTTACCCACTATTATTAAAACTGTTGTTTTAGAATCAAATCCAGACGTCGCACATATCGGGCTTCACTGTTCCGCCTTCTCACACTGATGGATTTTAATTTTGGGTAAAATTCCATTTCCGTGTGTAAAAAATGGAATGTCATTGAATCGTCATTCATTAAATTAATTCATCATCACTGATTAATACTGCACTGTCAAACACGTATCATCAAAAAAGCAGCTCAGACCGCAGAAAAGAAAACTCTTCGTAAGGTGGTTACGCGTTTTCTTTTGAGATTTTCTTGCCTATGAATCAAATCCTGCAAACAGTAGGTATCCGGACGAAAATAAATACATCTAATTGAAGTTTATCCGAGAACTGTGAGGTGAGGTGAGTTGGACAAAATCAGGCTTTCAGGATAGTACGGACCTATCGATAGCAATACAGCCTGCGAGAAGAAAACTAGAATGATCCCCAACAGAGGAAATGCAGCGACATTCCTGATGAAGGTAGGAACCGTGCTCCTGTTGCTGGTGCTGAGCTTTGGAGTGCGAAAGAGTATCCAGCAGCAGTACGATGCGAACGACTACATGAAGCGAGAGCACTCCCTCTTCAAACCCTACCAGGGTAAGTAACGGAACGAACCGGTTCCCTGCGAGAGAAAGTTGTCCTCCGATGCTGATGCTGTTGTTTCGTTTTGAGTCAGGTTCAGGGATGACCATTCCGTACTGGGACTTTATTGGATCGACATTTGTGACAAACAGCTATATCCGCGTAACGCCGGATCTGCAGTCCAAGAGTGGAGCAATCTGGAATCAAATGGTGAGTAGGGCAACAATGTGATACAGTTTGAGAAATAATAAGACACGTCATTTGTGATGATGTTTTTGCGTAAGAATGAATATGTTTGATTACCCAATAGATTACCTGTTAAAGTTTATTTAGTCGTATCGATTTTGTCATTTGCTTTGATGCAAACTAAAATACAACTCCCATTATGGGTTTCACCACATCGCTAAATGATTAAATTAGGCACTTTCATCCCAGTTATTAGAGATAATTGGTTTCAGAATGCTTCTAAAGCATTTCGCATTTTCTAACTTCTGTTGGCAAAATGTTGAAAAGAAGCGAGAATTCATCGCTTGCAAAAAATATCATTGCAAACGAATTCGCATATTCAATTTTGCCGCACTCTATCCAAGGAAATAATGTGTCTAAAGCTCAGACATTTTTATAAAACAAATTTTGAACATATTTCAGCCTTGCACTTCCATTAACTGGGAAGTGCATGTGAATTTCAAAGTTCACGGTAAAGGTAAGGATCTGTTTGGTGACGGTTTCGCTGTTTGGTATGCGAAGGATCGATTGCATACAGGACCAGTATTTGGTAGTCGTGACAACTTCCAGGGATTGGCTATTATTCTGGATACCTACAGCAATCACAATGGGCCACATAATGTGAGTAAAGTTGAATTCATGTATCGAAATAGAATAGTTTTAACTCCTGACCCAACGCTTAGCATCAACATCCGTACATCAGTGCGATGGTAAATAACGGAAGTCTATCGTACGATCACGATCGAGATGGGACGCACACACAACTGGCTGGCTGTGAAGCTAAGTTCCGAAATGTTGATTACGATACACTTATTAGTATCCGATATGAGAATGACGTTCTAACTGGTAAGATCCTCAATAGACATCGATTTTGTGAGCTCACTAATAAGGCCATGTTTTCCCACAGTGTCTACAGATTTAGAAAACAAAAATACATGGAAGCAGTGTTTCCAGGTGACCGGTGTTAAATTACCCACCGGTTATTATTTCGGAATGTCCGCCTCAACGGGTGACTTGTCGGACAACCATGATCTGTTGGCAATTAAGTTCTATGAACTGGAAGCGCCTGCCCTACTAGCGGAAGATCGTAGCCGAATTGTGCCCTCTGCGGAAACTTTCGATGCTCCCCGGGATCACAAGGATGATCCTAAGCAGGGCGGTATGTCCAACGTAAAAATCTTCTTCCTCATTCTACTGGTGATGCTGATCGTGGTGGTTCTGGTCGTGATTGGGATCATGTTCTACCAGAAGCATCAGGAAAATGCCCGAAAACGGTTCTACTGAGAAAGATTACATCGATTCACAGCACAGAGTCCCCAAGGAAACAGCTTTAAAATACCAAAATTTCTAATGGTTTGTGCGCAATGGCCGCATCTGGCCACGATGGTTTATTTCGTTTGGAGATGATGGAAAATTCACAAATTGGATAGAGGTTAGCTACGTAATAGTTAAGTTAGGAACATAGTGACAAAATCGAATGCATTTTTTACTAGACAAACTATAGCTATAAAAGCTGACAATTACGAGGATGATTTCAAGCTGTCTGTGCTGCTGTACAGAGAAGTCAACATCACTCTCTAGACCTATACCTAACCTAGCTAAATCATGTCGAACCTAGTCTGAGTGTAATCGGAAATAGAATGCGCGAGAAATGTCGAACGGTTAAAACAAATTGTAATTAATGTGTGTGGTGGTATCATGTTGCAACGGTGATTTAGGTTCTAATTACTAACATACGGTCTGAGATGTTTTCTTCCCTTTAAAAAATCATTATTTGTGATACTGTTTGTGGTGATAACGCCCAAGTTCACGCAGTTCACCTGCCATGGAAGGGTAAAAAGCACATTATAATACGTTAAATAGAACATCAGTTCATCCTCTAAATAATTTTCTCTAGTAATATGTCTGAACGCTATGAAAATATCAATAAATTAAGTGCAGTCAGGAAGGATTTTCATTCATCTTTTGTTTCGCGGTGATGTTAGAATATTAAAACTAAGGAAATTGAGAGAACTTGTATTTTTTTTTCGATGACCATTTCGTTTCTGTACTATGCTCAATAGGAATTTACATATGAGCATACTCAGAAGGTGAAAACATGTGAAAATGCTAGGAAGAACAGCCATGTGTTTTATGAACTACTTTCTATTGTAAAGTGAACCCCAGACCACTTGGAATGAAGAAATCGGATCCATTTCATCACGATGAGGTTAAACTAATGCATGTGTACTACGCCTGATGCCGGAAGAGGTGAGTCCCCGAACAACTTTTTATGCTTTGCCATCATCCTGGATATAATCCGTAATAATAACTAAATATCTTCATAGATGGTATGCGTAACGCATTTGTAAACCATGCACAACATGGCTTACATATGCAGACTTCTGCGTTATGTGGCTAATTGTGGATTTACAAGAGGCCTTCGGTCAGTATTACCTATCGCGAAAAATGATACCATAGCTTTCAAAATCATCTCATACTTGTTTACTGTAGATAAATTGTATAATTTATTATTCGGAAATCAGTTGTCTTCAAACAACGAAAATTTATAAATTACTTCGTGTGAATAGGTTTCTCCCGGAACTAGAACCGAGTTAGGAAAATTTGAATGATTGACGGCATCGGGGAAGTTCTGTGTCTCCAGACAAAATGCTCCATGTTTGAAGTATTTTGCACCGCCCTTTCCACGAATTGGGAGATCGGTTGCCAATGAGGGCACAACAGGTTCCAGATGGGTCACTTCGTAGTAGTCGGCAGCGTTGACCGGTTTTGGACGAATCTGTTTGTGATGGAAAGCAAAAGATCAGAAACTGTGTTGGAAACATCCAATGTTGCACATTTAACATACATTGCGATTCGGATCCGGCATAAAGTTACTGGTGTACAGCTGCACGCCCGGTTGATCTGTGTAAACTTCAAGCACGCGTCCAGAATGGGGATGAACCACTCGTGCAGTGAAGGTTAAACCTTGGTCGGTACCCTTGGTGATGCAAAAGTTGTCATCGTAACCTTCACCAGGGGTACGTGACATGGCCGGACCAAGCTCTCGAGGAATTCGTAGATCGTATGGCGTTGAGCCAACGCACAATAACTTGCCCGTCGGAATTGAGTCCTCGTCCGTTTCCGTAATACGGTCGGCGTTGAGTGAAATTATATGTCGGTAGATTTCCTCGTGACCTGTACTCTGAAAAATATATGCATGAATTAATATTGTGTGGTGCTGTTCACTACGCAATTTGTTACCAGCAAAGCTCTATGACACTATCTTGATTGTCTTTTTCTTGTCTTCTTAGCACATCTACACCCAGTATTGAAAGGCGTCCCGGAAATGTCGGTATTAGTTCCGGGCATTTTTTTTGTCAGTATTTATATTTGCAGCATATCATAAATATGACACAAATATTAAAACGACCAGGCTCGTCGTGCCGGCTTGAAATAGTGAGATAATTCATAACACTCACCAGCAATCATATTATTCAGTAATGAATAACATGATTAGAATAGTTTTGATCACCGCGTGACTTTATCGATTAATTTATTGCCTTTTTTCAGTGATAACTATACTATATATAGTATATATATATAGTATAGTCTATACTACTCAAAGCGAAAGGGAGTCAGTAGATGAAAGTAATTGTTAGCAGATGCAAATCTACATTCGTAGCAACCCATGACATATGTTTAATATTTGTAATTGCAATATACTAATTCATTACTAGTTTGTCCGTTACCTAGAACACACGCGTCTTTTATTAGCTCTGCCCAATAGGTTATGGGCCCAGAGAAACGTACCTAGCGGATGCGGAAGTGAAAAAGTTAGATTGGAGTGAAAAATGCCTAGGGTCCGTAGAAGTGGTGGATCCGGTGATGGCGTACAAGAAGAAGCACAGCCGCAGAGTTTCAACACACAGAGCCACCCTCAAATTGAGCGGCTGGTCGGTCGCGAGAACTGGAGAACGTGGAAGTTTGCAGTCAAGACCTATCTGGAAGTGGAAGATCTCTGGGAAGCGGTGGAGCCGAAACTCAATCCAGACGGAACAATCACAGCTGTAGATGCAAGGAAGGACAGGATAGCGCGAGGTAAAATAATACTGTTGATCGATCCGGTGAACTATATTCACGTCGAAGAAGTCAAAACGGCGGCGGAAGTCTGGACGAAGCTGAGAAACACCTTCGAAGACACTGGTTTGACCCGCCAGTGGGCATTACTACACAAGCTCATCACGACGAATTTGCAGAACTCTGAATCGATGGAGGCGTATGTAAATCGGATGATTTCGACTGCTCACCAGCTGATTGGAATCGGTTTTCCTCTTGACGACCGATGGATTGGTATGCTGCTGTTGGCGGGGCTACCGCAGGAATATCGGCCCATGGTGATGGGACTGGAAAATTCTGGAATACAGATAACAGGTGACATCATCAAAACCAAGTTGCTCCAGGAGACGGATTTGTCAGCGCCTACTATGGAACCGGCGTTTATTTCGGCAAAGAAATATTCACACGGTTACCATAGCAACGCGAGTACCAACGTAAAGGGTAAAGGACCGACGGTAAAGGATGTCGACGTTGTGAAAAATATGGTCACATAGCGAAAAATTGTCAAGCTAAATTACCACCGAAGCGAAATCAACAAGAAAATAAAGGAGATGCTTTTTGCACTGTGCTGTCTGTTCGTGAAGCTGCCACGGACAACAATTGGTATTCTGATTCGGGATCTGGCAAACATCTTACCAACAACGGAAATCTGTTGGACAACATGTGTGAAACGGAAGGCAGTATCTACGCGGCGAACAAAAATTTGATGAAAATTGTTGCGGAAGGATCTGTCAAGCTACAGCCCAGATGTAATCCAGATACGATTGAAGTGCAAAACGTCGAGCTGATTCCAGAACTGGCTGTAAATCCTCTGTCAGTAGGTAAGATTGTTGACCAAGGTCATACTATTACCTTTAGAAAAACTGGTTGCGAAGTCATAAACCCCAGCGGAAAATTAATCGCTACTGGTGCCGTTCGAATGGGTTGTTTAAGTTAGAGCAAAAGTACTCTGAAGTGCTGACGTGTTCATCTCAAGCGACTGCCAAGCTGTGGCATCAACGCATGGGACATCTGAGCCCTGGAGGATTGGCAAAACTCAAGAATGGACTTGCGAGCGGTGTCAACTACGATGGCACAAATGGTGGAAGTTGCAAAATTTGTGCCGTTGGAAAGCAAACACGATTGCCCTTCAAACACGTTGGATCACGGGCCAAGGAGGTACTCGAACTGGTCCACTCAGACATTTGCGGACCAATGGAAGAAGCATCTTTGGGAGGAGCCCGGTACCTATCATTTACGGACGATAAAACTCGTAAAATTTTCGTATACTTTTTGCGCACTAAATCAAAGGAAGAAGTGCTGCAAAAATTTAAAGACTTCCAAAACATGGCCGAGCGCCAAACAGGAAAAAAATTGAAGATTCTGAGAACAGTCAACGGTTGGGAATTCAAGAACTGGTATTTTGAAAACCATCTCAAGCAACTGGGTATCCGTCATCAAACCACAGTGGAGTACACACCGGAGCAGAATGGACTCGCTGAGCGGATCAATCGTACAGTTGTAGAACGAGCCAGATGCATGCTATATGAAGCCAAACTATCAAAAGCATTTTGGGGAGAAGCTGTGGCTGTCGCTGTGTATCCGATCAACAGATCACCAGCGAAGGGGATCGAAACGACTCCGGAGGAAGCCTGGACAGGTCATAAACCAAATCTGTCTCATATCCGAGAATTTGGTACTACGGTTATGTCCCATGTGCCGAAGCAAAAACGAAGGAAGTGGGATCAGAAAGCGAACGAGTGCATCCTTACCGGCTACGACGAGGAATCGAAAGCTTATCGTTTGTTCAATCTGAAGACTAGGAAGATTTTCAAAAGCCGTGACGTTTCTTTTATTGAAGAAGGGGTCATAACTACTGACCTGACAAAAGCTGAAAATAACAACCAACATCAAAATTTTGTGAGGCTCGAATTCAGTGAAGATGTGCTTAACAATCCATCACCAAGAATGGCTATTACTAATAATCCAGATCAAGAAGAAGAAGAAGAAGAAGTAAACTCGATTGGCGATGAAAGCAATGAATCATTTCAAGATGCGAACGATTCATCTGACCCTGCGCTCCCACCGCAAACATTTTCAAAATCGCCTGTGGCGTTGAGGCGCAGCGGTCGGGAGCGCTTTCTCTCAGGCAAGTATAAAGATTTTCAAATTGTGAACAAAGGCTTGCCGTCTTCAAAATTTACAGATTCAATAGATGAACGTACTATGCCATCAACAGCGGTTGATGCTCTGCGATAGGGGGCGCCTGCCCCAAGGCAAATATTCAAATGATATTATTTTTGAATGTTCCGATACTGGTGCCAAATATCCTCAGACGATCCCGGATGAGCCGATGACACACAATGAAGCTTTGTCGCGAGCCGATGGTGAGCACTGGAAAAATGCCATGATTGAAGAGTATGAGGCACTCATCTCTAACAAAACGTGGACGCTGACAGATTTACCGGCAGGAAGGCAGCCCATAAAGTGCAAATGGGTATACCGTAAGAAGACTGATGCAGATGGAAATGTTGACCGATACAAGGCCAGACTGGTCATTAAAGGATATTCGCAGCGAAAGGGGGTGGATTATGAGGACACCTACTCCCCCGTGGTCCGGTATAGTTCCCTGCGATATCTTTTCGCCCTGGCAGCGCGATGGAACCTCGACGTGGATCAAATGGACGCAGTAACGGCATTTCTGCAAGGCGAGCTTGAAGAAGAGATTTACATGGAGCAACAACCCTGCTTCGTGAACGGTGGCAAGAAGTCCAAAGTTTGCCGCCTTAATAAAGCTCTCTATGGGCTAAAACAATCCAGCCGTGTCTGAAATTCCAAGCTAGATGCTGCCCTCCGCAAGTTTGGCCTCAAATGTACCATGTATGATCCCTGCGTATACTATCGTATATGCAATGGAAAAATATTGCTCGTTGCAATATATGTCGACGATGTCCTCATTTTCAGTAATTGCAAGCGCTGGAAGAAAGAAATTAAAATTAAGTTAAGTCAGGAGTTTAAGATGAAAGATATTGGACCAGCGAAACACGTCCTGGGTATACGGATCGAGAGAACCAACGAAGCTATTACTCTGGACCAGGAATCGTATATCAATTCGATGCTTGAACGGTTTCAAATGTCTAAGTGCATATCAGTCAGTACACCAATGAATGTCAGCGAGAAGTTGACGAAAAAAATGTGTCCGTCAACTACAGAAGAAGAAGAACGAATGAAGAATGTTCCATATCGGGAGGCTGTGGGGTGCCTAATGTACCTAGCGCAAAGTACACGTCCGGATATTTGCTATGCGGTTAATGTGCTTAGCAGATTCAATTCCAATCCTGGCGAACGACACTGGAATGCAGTGAAACATCTGATGCGGTATGTAAAAGGAACCTCCATATATCGCCTAGTATACCGTCGCAACAAGCAGTCAATAATCGAAGGATTTTCGGATGCCGACTGGGCTTCAGACCATGATGATAGGAAGTCCACTGCGGGATACGTGTTTACCGCTCAAGGAGGAGCCATATCGTGGTGTTGCAAACGGCAACAAACCGTGGCTTTATCCACCTGTGAGGCCGAATATATGGCCTTGTCGGCTGCGGTTCAGGAAGCTTTATGGTGGAAGCGATTGCGAAGTTTGTTCGAGGAGGAGCAGTCAATTATGATCCATTGTGACAATCAAAGCGCAATATCCGTGGCAAAGAATGGTGGGTATCAACCAAGGACCAAACATATCGATATCCGTCACCATTTTATCCGTGATGCTTGGGAGAAGGGCGAAGTTAGGATTGCTTACATCAGCACAGACAAGCAGACCGCCGACGGATTGACCAAACCATTACCAGCTGCAAAGATGGATTTATGTCGTGAAGCTATGGGATTACAACGACCCATGGGTTGAGGAGGAGTGTTAGCAGATGCAAATCTACATTCGTAGCAACCCATGACATATGTTTAATATTTGTAATTGCAATATACTAATTCATTACTAGTTTGTCCGTTACCTAGAACACACGCGTCTTTTATTAGCTCTGCCCAATAGTAATGAAGATACAGATTCGATTGACACCGCAAGCGAGCGGCATATGTGGAGTGAATAGAAACTGAAGATTATCAGAGGGCCATTATATATATTATTATATGATATTATTATATATATTATTATATGATACGAGAGAACAAGCATTGTTGAAATCGCTGTTATTCTGCCTAACGTCCACCCAGGTACGGCTTGGATAGTGACGTGGTGATCACTGTACCAAGACAGCTCTGGCGACGTCAACAGATTGTGAAGAAAATATCCACGAAGCTGTGACTACAACAGCGCAGGAAGTCGTAGGACACTGCGACGCCAACGAAATGTTTGGTTTGATGAGGAGTGCCAGCGAGTGACAGACGAAAAATATGCTGCTAGGAGTCGAATGCTAGTGGCTCGTACCCGTTCCGACAGAGAGCGGTACAGTGTAGCAATAAGGACAGAAAAGAAACGAATCATTGCAGAAGAAAAAAAAGCAACACGAAAAGAGTGTGATAGCTGAAGCGCAGAAGAACATGGATATCAACGATGTGCGGAGGTTTTACGCAATGGCACGCGGCATAAGACGGGGCAAGTGCCCGCCATGTGCAATGACTGAAAGGCAAATTCGCTGACAGACAAGACTATGGTGGCAGCCAGGTGGAAGGAAAACTTCGAAGATTTGTTGAACGGTGAAAATGAAGGTGTATTAAGGAGCAGGATGGACATAGTCGGCGACGGTTAAGCTGTGGAACCAACGCTGGACTCGGTAAAGAAGGCACTAAACGAGCTGAAAAACAGTAAAGCTGCTGGGAAGGACGAGATCCCGGTCGAGCTTCTCATACACGGAAGTGAGCAGCTGCATCAATCGTTCCACCACAAATGTGGGAGAATGAAGAACTGCCTGCCGACTGGTTGTATGGCCTCTTATGCCCAATCTATAAGAAATGGCACCTTCTGAACTCGGCGTACAAAATCCTGTCGCGTATCCTGTTTAACAACAGACTGAGACCGCTTGAAAAGTCTTTCGTCGGCGAATATCAGGCAGATTTTCGTGAGGGCCGATCAACGACGGATCAGATGTTTAGCCTGCGGATGATCCTATAAGCGTACGATCCGTCCACGCCTTCCGAAAGGATTAGCGGATGGTTTAAGCACCACTCCTAATGGAGACCATCCACCCGCCCTAAGACTTTTCAGGGGAAAGGGTTATTATTTTCCAATAAAGGAAGGAAAGCGCGAAGATCGACAGGCTACAGGTATGCCAAATAAAAATTACTCCCCCTTCAAAACACGCTCGATCATTAAAAAGAGCAAAGACAATCTAGTTGAAAGCAGAATATCCACTTACAGCAGTTATTATCATCGGTTGGCTATCAACTGCTCACCCCTACCAAAATCTGAAACAATGGAGAGTGTCCGTCGGATGGATTCAGGGCCAACCCAAGTAACCAAAAGTTCCTTTAAGAGTACGTTTTTTGCTTAATCAGCTTCACTGAGCTGCTTAAGCGAAAAATGTACTCTTAAAGGAACTTTTGGTTACTCGGGATCCTCCCCAGTAAAACAATCTCAAAGGAAAACCTACAAAATAACGAAACCAAGTGACATTGACTATCGATATTCCACTCTCCTATCACGTGCTTTTGTGCGGCATTCACTTTCAGTGATCGGCTAATCGAAAAGTAGCCTCTCACGGACCATGCATCGCCAATAGACAATTGGGAGCAGGCAAATTACTTAAGGACCATTTATATTTTTGTCGGCGTTGTGCTCGCTTGCGACGGGGACGCTGGCATCGATGCGGTCGTTCTGGACGATGACTACACTGATCACCGGACGATGAGAAGGTGCGGTGCCGCAGACGGCCTGGTGAGCGGACGACGCCTACGCACGTGCTTTCTTGATGGATATGGGAACGCTTCTCATGTGCTTACGGGATGGAGAATGTGGCATCTACCTCATCTAAACGATGCCGGTCTCTTACACCGCGCTCGCGGTGCGCGATCTGTTGATTCTTTTCCCTGTACGCCACGGCAGTCTTCATGCGCCGACGGCTCCTCGCCACTGATAATGACTAGAAACTTATAAAAACCGAACTTAACTTTAAGGCTTCGTTTACGAAGTAGTTAGATGTTGTCTTATGCTTTCACAGTCAGTGCCTCATGCCATCAATACTATCTAGCTGCTCTTTCCGGCAATGCTGATCACAGCTTCTAAATTGCACACAGGATTCATGGGCGAATACACTACAACGAACCATGTGTTAGCTCAGATACTGAAATGTGCGTATAGACTAATTATACATATATTAAGTGATGAACTTTGTCAAACTTAAAAATCACTCCAATAAAGTCCAAAAAAAAATTATACATATTGAAGCCGTGGTACGTCACAATTGATTGGGACAAACTATGGCACCACACAATCGATTCGAGTTCGAGTTTCTGAAACAATCTTGAGTATCTTTAAAACGAGTTCCTTTATGACAAGGTGATGGTTTTCGTTTATTGAACATCGCTTTGAAAGGGGAATATGAAAAAAAGGGGTTTAACATGATTGGTTCGAAATATTTTATCTTAAAATATACGAAGTACTCGGCCAAACGAACGAAACATTCTGTAAGAATGTGGTAAAAAAATAATGCAGAATGGGTCGAAGACATCGACAATGGGAAATAAACTAAAGGCCATGTCTCCACGATAGATGACGATGTCCCAGATCATACAAGAGGCGTGGTAGTGGAGGCAAACGTTATAACCGAATATCCTATGCAACCATCAATCTGCAATTTTTTTTTATCATTATCGTGATTTTACAATCTGCAATATGTGTGTTTACAAATGCATCGTATCATACACGACTAAAGCACGTTGACTTACGTTATCACTCCGTGCACGATTTATTGGAAAACGGTTCAATCAATCTACAATATATAAACACCAACATTCAACAAGTAGCTGATGGTCTCATCAAGTTTTAGCACACTCGAACAGGGAGGTTGTGAAGCAACATGTAGGCATCGAGGATTATGGAGGAGCATTGGAATTGTAGCAATTCGCGATTAACTCCAGTTATCATGAATTAAAAATAGTCTCTTAGGAATTCAACGTTTTGTTTCGGGACATTTTGAAATTGTGTCACACAACACTTTTTTTACAATGTCAGAAAATGTTTCTTAAGAAAACCTGTCGTGATAGTGTCATAGAACGTTTCTTCATAGGTACAAGTACTTACATGGCCAGCCAGATTGAAATAGGAATGGTTCGTCAGATTGATTGGGGTAGGTTTGCTGGAAACCGCTTGGAATTTGCATACAAATCGGTTGTCGTTTTTCAACTCGTACGTCACCGACGCCAGCACCGTTCCCGGGTACCCTTCGTGTCCGTCCATGTTGGTGTGGCTCAAGGTGACGACCGTTCCTTCCACATGCGACGACCAGTTGAATTTGTCGAATCCGATTTTTCCACCATGCAGCTGATGACGACCGTCAAAATTCTTCGTAACCTCGTAATCGACTCCCTCGATTGTGAACCGCCCTCCTCCGATGCGGTTGGCCACTCGACCAACGGTGGCGCCGAAGTACGGATTGTTTGCTCCCTGGTAGCCGGGAATGTTGTCGAAACCTAGCACCACATCTTCGATGGCGCCGTCCTTTCCAGGAACCTTGAGCGAAGTGATGATCGCTCCATAGGAAATCACCTGCACCGAAATACCATTATCGTTCGTCCAGGTGAACCGTTTCACCGGTTGAACCTCTCCACTGAGTGGATCTTTCACCGTACCGAATCCATCTACTGTTAGGGTTACCGCCTGAGCCACGGAGTGATGTGATCCGTCCATTGTCTTCACTGTCACTGTTTCGACCTTACTTCCTTCACTCACGTACGAACTCTTTGAATTTGGTTCGGGCTCCCCATATGATGGCTGGACACTGATACTACTACTCATGATTTATGTTTGTGCAAAGAGTTTCAATTTGATAGGGAGCAATAATAAACAGAGGGCGTGTGCACTTGGCGGCTTCGCTGAGTTGCAGTTATTTACGTTATTTACACCTACTGATAAAAATATTTGCCAATCTGCGACGTCTCACGTCTTTTTGCCTCCCACTGAGCACTAGATCGATACGGAACAAATAAAGTTGATTCTTCAAAATGTAAAACAAACCACGGGAGCGAAGTAGGCACTCGTCTTAATATTTGCTTATATATAGAAGATGATGCTATCAGAGGGAAAATAATCAAAATGTTCGCTATTTGAACACTTTTATCGTCGAGAATATGTTTGTAGCGCAACCACAATGAAGTGTGCTATTTGTGGCTTATAAGATATTTATATAAATAAATACCTATCAAAAAGATAGTGGTGCGGTTGCAGGTCATTGTTATCAAAGCCGGTGATGCATTTGAATATGGTAGGGTTTTAATGTTTTCATTTTCATGTTCATCATTCACATAAATAACAAAATGATAAAATCATACAATAGGGAGTTGAGCCAAGTCTCCAACATGAATTGATGCCCTCCATAATGCAAAGTCTTTGCCCCTAAGTTACATTGCAAGATTTGATACAAAACACACAAAATGTGTTTTTTATACTTTAATTGAAAGTTAAAGTTAAAGTTAAAGCAACTGTTATCGTCGAACAAACTTTGGATATTTTACATCAAAGCTTAGAACCTCGTATTTTTAAATGCGATCAAATCCAAAATAAGTTCGATTAGGTGCAAATAAATACACCAAGTATTCCAGTTCAATAATCAAAGCATTGAAGGATTCTTTCAACACGATACATAGTACGGCTGTTGTAATCTTGTAATCTTGTAATATCAACGCACCCTCTGACCATAGCCTATCTGCGTTGTATTTAAATACTGCTGAGCGATACGTCTACCGGGCAACACGTCCGGAGTGCACTGCACTAAGATCTCCTTAGATGCAACCGGACCGAGATCTTACTTAAGGCTCCGAAGGGTCCCGTTTCGTTGTGATATGTTGCCATAAAATAGTAATTTATGCACTTGCTTTTCTAATCTACGGGAATATTTAAATTTACTAATGATATTGATTATTCACGATGTATCTAAATATGTTGCAAGTCAATTCATTCACCGATCAGATTAGAACGAGCTCAGTGCAATTAAAATATAAACGAAATACTTATCTGCAATTCACAGAGGATGTTGGGATTGTCCTTGAAGTAATCTCGTTGTGAACACAGACTTCCTGTATTGACGGTGGTTGTAGGTAGTATTAGTTATGAATACCACTGCTGATACCGGAACTATGAGATTTTCTTGAATTAAATTATTTATCATTGGTCGTCTGGAAAGAGGTAGATAAAAGAATTGAGCCGCTTTCACTCGCCGGCCCGCAAAACATTAGTAAGTAATTAATCTTACTACAAAGACAAAAATGCAGTTCGTATAATTCTGCCTTAATAATGGTAATAATGGTTATCATAAATTAATTCAGTTCCTAACTAAAAGCTTATCCTCAACGCTTTGGCTGTCAATAGTCTCCACAATATGAAACCTGAAGGTTATAACTTGTTCAATCCTACATCTGTTTATATTAAAACTCAATCCTAACTGCCCCGAAACCGCTTTCAACACACAACTGCCTCGAGCACAGCCACTACATGTGACCCACAGGACCCCAAACGAGGGCGGCCTACACTATACCATTACAACGCAGAGTTTACACCCTCTCCTGGGCTGTGACGCTGAAAACATGCTCCTAACATTTGATGCCTAAATAAAATAAAAATAATTAAACTAATTACACTAAATCTTACACTTTGAGCGATCCCGGCTAACATGCGCGTTAAACAATGTGTTTCATGAGTGCTGATCACTCATGAACGCACCGAATTCGGGGAAAAGAAATGCAATGTAACGCAGAGTTTAAACCCTCTCTTGCGCTAAGTAATGCTGAAAACCTAACTTCTAGGAATTTGATTCGTAGAAACAAATTACCTATATTGAAATTGTTGCGTGGCAAAATAAGTTATACTATTAGCTAATTTAGTTAAACCCTGACTACCCCACATTATACTGGCCCGTTTGGAGTCATCCAGTGGCACTTGGTTTTAACATTCGTTTTCTTTTTAAATTCTACAACATTTCATCACGCATACCCCCCCCATATTAGTCATATGTACAACGAATGCTTGAGCTTGACTATTACTATACTAAGTATAGCAAAAGACCGGAAGTAATCATGGGACCAGCCACCACCACATAGCACGGCTGTTGTAATGTTTCCAAAAGCGCATTTGCACGAAATTCCACGCCACGCTTCATATTCGAAAGGAACAACCGCACACTAGGAAATGCCGCAATGTTATCTTCCCATAGGAATCGAGCATACGGGCTTTAAAAAGCGCTGTGCATCCCTTTGGCAGGGCTGGTAGCGATAAATGCCGTTCAAAATAGTGACTTAGTGACCAACGATGACGAAAAAAGTGACCAAATAGTGACTTTCAGAAGCAGAAAAAGTGACCAAATAGTGACTTTTGTATAAAGTACTAACCAGGTAGTGAGCTGAGTTGCATTCGTATTGTTAATGTGTAACTCGTAGTAGATCAGAAACTAGGGATGTTTTTTCAAATCCTTATTAGAATGCTATCAGAAATCAGGAGAAGACAAAAATTACAAAATCATGAGGATTACTACTGCTGGCCGTGTGAGTCTTCATCGTAACTAGGGAGAGGATGGATCTTAGCAGGGGACAACGGACTTGGCGACACCATCATAAATAAAACAGAGTTGGATATTGAGGAAGGTATTCATTGGGACATCCAGAGGCTAGAAATATGACCATGGTAAACCTTATTCCGTAACACACGGGAGCAGGTGACGAGTTACAACTTGTTACACTAAACCATGCTTTTCAACAACGATTTTGAAGCAAGTTCTACAGTATTGTGGTAATAAAGTTTAACATGAGCTCGAAGTTTTTCGTGAAACTGCAGTTTGTGTATGAAAAAGGCAGAATGAAGTATAACAAATTTTGCGCTGTCTTTTAATATCGATCAAAAAATATTGTCTCGTCAAAATATATTTCCAAAAGTTTCACCATATATAGATGATTCAGCTGCAAGACAGTATGAAAAAGTGCTAGAACGATGTTTTGGATTGAGCTTTCGCTAATTTTTATGTAGTTAGACGTGTGAACATTAGTTTTGGCACGTTAAAAATTAACACGGTTTTTCGTTAAAAAAGAAATTAAATGATCTAATCAATTACTAAACAGAGAATTATTTGGAATCACAAAGCTTATGAATCTTTATAAGGAAAAATTGTTAAAACAAAAACTTAGAGAATCCGAAAAATATATAAAGCTCTTTTAGTGGAATGTATTCAACCGTCTAAGACGAATTAAGTACTCTCCATTTAATTCCACCAATTAATTTTCGATATCTTTGAGATACGTATTTCAACCACAACGGTGTGGTCGTCTTCAGTGTCTCGTACTTGACTCGACTCGACGAGAATCCAAAATTATGATGACATTTTTAAAATACGATTTTTAATAATTAAAAATAACATTTTTAATTGAAACAAATTGAAATACATATAGAGTCCATTTGCCATTTGCTTTTTTCGAGACCCTGATCTCGGTTTCATTAAAAACATTAACTCATATATAACATGAATTTTACCGAACCTAAGTTTCCTAAGTTTCAAGTTTCATAAAATGTGATCCAAATTTGATGCAGAAATTGCTTTGGAAAACTCTGAAATTTTTTCTGAAATTTTAGCGGAAGTTGATTTTTTGTGGAAAATCTTGTGAAAATTTCTAGGATTTTTTCAGAAATTTTGCAGAAAATACTTCAATCCTTGTAAAATCTTTCTCCAGGAGTTCAAACGGAAATTCCAACAGAAATCCGATAACGAATGTCAGCACAAAAACTTCCGGAAATTCTTTCATACCATAAATCCAAGGCAGAATATTTTCCTGCTGTCTTTCAGGAATTTCCGCGGAAACTGCACGTCAATTACTATAAAAACTTCTCCGCGAATCCCTGAAAAAAAAATCTGCTTCAAATACAAGCGGATTTTTTCATGAATTCCGGTAGAAATCTTTTTGAGAATTCCTGTAGATATTTTTTGATGAATTCCGAAAATTATTTCCCAAATTCAAGGCGGAATTTTTACGAAAAAAAAAAACAAATTTCCACCCAAAACTAAATCCGCGCGAAGCCTCAACCGTTATGTAAATCCGCATCAAATCCGCGAGAATAGCAAAAACCGCGAAAATCGCGAAATCCTCGTAGTCGTAACAATCCTGCGCTTTATATACGGCGTTGCCTAAACGTATGCCCAAGCTTCGCTGTGTGGTCTGTCTGTGTGTCTCTCGATCCCGAAGTCCATGGTTCGAACCCACTCTGCCTTTCATAAGACGGCTTTGGAGCAATTTTTCAAACTTTAAATATTTTGCTAACAGATTTACATTTGATTTGGTTGATGATAATAGTAGGCACAAATGATTTTTGTTTTGAACTTTTTTTTAACAAACGGTGAATAGTGACTTTAGTGACCATTTTCCGAAAAATAGTGACTTTAGTGACTTTTGGATGCAAATAGTGACTTTTTAGTGACTAGGCTCAAAATAGTGACCAAGTCACTAAAAAGTGACTTACTACCAGCCCTGCTTTGGGGATCGCCGCGTGTTATTTTGGGCACATGTGTTAATATTCACTCCCGCCATGCTCGCCGTTTGCTCTTGGAGTGAAAGGAAGGAGAAACAATTGAGGAGATGAATGAATATGGCAAATAGTCGTACAAACGGTTTTATGAAAGGTCGAAATCACAAACAACCGAGAACACAAAAGGTTAGAATAGGACAAAAAGCTGAATGCATAATGCAACGTACACACTAGTCAAGCAGTTTGACGAACATTGACTCCGCCCCCAAGAAAACGCTTCGGTTGCTGCTTTGTTTGAACGTGTGTGAAGTTGTTCGAACAACCATTTGACAGTTGGCGGCTCGGTTGGAAAAATTGAAACGGTTTGATTTTGGTTTGAGTTGTCGGGGGTGGAGTCAAGGTTCGCCGAACATATTTGAGCATTTGTAGTGAAGTTGCACAAACCCCCATATATTTTTTGATGGTTGGTGCTTCGGTCGTTCGTGTGTGATATTGTTGGTCGAATAAATTGATTGTTCGTGCCGGTGTTGGTAAAACTTGATGGATGTTTGAATAAACGAGAGGTGGAGTCAATGTTGGTCAAACTGCTTGACCGTGTGTACGTTCCATAAAAGAATCAGCCGGCACTCTGGCACCTATGCGGAACGCATCTGCTTGTTAGTCCTTTGCCGGCTTATGTTTCGTCCACGCCACGAGCCGTCTTCGTCAACAACATCAGCAACGTCAACATCGACCGAGTTCGAGTCTGCTATGTAGAAGTGGAACAGGTGGTAAATCCACCAAGGCGCTCTTTTCGAGTACGAAGACCGTCATAAAGGTTTGATTCCTACCACCTGAGGAAACATGTTGCAGACAACCAGAACCAATCGGTACCCTGCACGGCGCTGTGCTCTTACTATGCAGCATTCTCAGGATGTAGAGGATCGTAATAAGAAAACCATCGGGTTTCAGGGTACAAAACTTGAGGGATATCTGAAACGATTTTTGACGAATTGAATCAGCTACGTGTGGCGCTAGGTGTGATTTAGCATTTAGCAGAACTTCGGTCTATTCTATATAAATAGAAAACCCAGCAAAGATGGGACAGATTACAATTACAGGCAGTATCAACCGTGGCGTTTAAAATCTTCTTATTGACATTACATCCACCCACTGGGACAGAGCCGCCTCGCAGCTTAGTGTTCATTAAGCACTTCCACAGTTATTAACTGCGAGGTTTACCCAAGTTAACATTTTTGCATTCGTATATCATGAGGTTAACACGATGATACGTTTATGCCCATGGGGCAGCAGGGACTATGTCCAAGGGCTTGACGATCCCTCCCCAGGCCATCTGCGAGTTGTGGCGCCTGCCTAGGATGTGGTGGGGTTTGACAGTGGGCCCTGTTAAACCTCTATAAAAAGCTGCATGAATCCGCAAGTAGGCTCCGCCAAAGCGACCGTGTGCCGCTCAAAGCGCACAAGCCCAAGTCCTGGTGTTAGGTGGGACGATAAACAGCCCTGACACGACGGCCCTCCGACGAGACAGGAGGTTTGCGCAGGCCCAATAAGCCGCCTTTAAAAACAACCATTACGAACAACATAGAAGATAATACGACTCGATACAATCGGCAACGACCTAGGCGACGAATAAAGGATCACGATTGGAAGCTTGGAACATGGAACTGCAAGTCGCTAGACTTCGCAGGTTGCGACAGGATAATCTACGATGAATTACATCCCCGCAACTTCGACGTCGTAGCGCTGCAGGAAATCTGCTGGACAGGACAGAAAGTGTGGAAAAGAGGGCTGTGGCACCAAAGCTGTGGCACCACCAACGAGCTGGGAACCGGCTTCATAGTGCTGGGAAAGATGCGCCAACGCGTGATTGGGTGGCAGCCAATCAACGCAAGGATGTGCAAGCTGAAGATAAAAGGCCGTTTCTTCAACTATAGCATCATCAACGTGCACTGCCCACACGAAGGGAGATCCGACGACGAGAAAGAAGCGTTCTATGCGCAGCTGGAGCAGACATACGATGGATGCCCACTGCGGAACGTCAAAATCGTCATCGGTGACATGAACGCTCAGGTAGGAAGGGAGGAAATGTATAGACCGGTCATCGGACCGGATAGTCTGCATACCGTATCGAACGACAACGGCCAACGATGCATAAACTTTGGTAGTCCGAAGCACTTTCTTCCCCCGCAAGAATATCCACAAGGCCACATGGAAATCACCTAATCAAGTAACGGAAAACAAAATCGACCACGTTCTAATCGACGGTAAATTCTTCTCCGACATCACGAACGTACGCACTTACCGCAGTGCGAATATTGAATCCGACCACTACCTCGTCGCAGTATGTCTGCGCTCAAAACCCTCGACGGTGATCAACACGCGTCGGAGTCGTCCGTCGCGGCTTAACATTGGGCGGCTACAAGGTGGTAGACTAGCCCAAGACTACGCGCAGCAGCTGGAAGTGGCACTCTCTTGAAGATGGCTGGAGAGATATTCGATCCGCCATTGGAAGCACCGCAACCGCTGCACTAGGCACTAGGCAGTTAGTTGAGGAGAAGAATGCAGCATGGGCGAGATTGTTGCAACACCGCATGAGGGCGAACGAGGCACGATACAAACGGGCGCGGAACAGACAAAACTCGATTTTCCGGAGGAAAAAGCGCCAGCAGGAAGATCGAGACCGTGAAGAGACGGAAGAATTGTACCGCGCTAATAACGCACGAAAGTTCTATGAGAAGTTGAACCGTTCACGTAAGGGCCACGTGCCACAGCCCGATATGTGTAAGGACATAAACGGGAACCTTCTTACGAACGAGCGTGAGGTGATCCAAAAGTGGCGGCAGCACTACGAAGAGCACCTGAATGGCGATATGGCAGACAACGGTAGCGGTATGGTAATGAACCTAGGAGCACTCGCGCAGGACATGCGACTTCCGGCTCCGAATCTCCAGGAAATCCAGGAGGAGATCGGCCGGCTGAAAAACAACAAAGCCCCTGGAGTTGACCAACTACCAGGAGAGCTGTTTAAACACGGTGGTGAAGCACTGGCTAGAGCGCTGTACTGGGTGATTACCAAGGTTTGGGAGGATGAGGTTCTGCCGCAGGAGTGGATGGAAGGTAGCGTGTGTCCCATCTACAAAAAGGGCGATAAGCTGGATTGTAGCAACTACCGCACAATCACATTGCTGAACGCCGCCTACAAGATACTCTCCCAAATTTAATGCCGTTGACTAGCACCAATTGCAAGGGAGTTCGTGGGGCAGTACTAGGCGGGTTTTATGGGCGAACGCTCTACCACAGACCAGGTGTTCGCCATACGTCAGGTATTGCAGAAATGCCGCGAATACAACGTGCCCACTAGGGCAGTTCAAATTTCAAAAATGTTCGAAAATTCCAACTCCCATATGTCTATTAGCATCATTTTGATAATATAGGAGTCCTGGCAAAAATTCAGGCAATTCGGTGGCCATTTAGGGGTGGCGCGAAGTCAATTTATGTTTATATGGAAATTTGTATGGGAAAAACTTAAAATTTATTCAAGTCTCCCTACAACTGTCAAATCGTGATGAATTCAAATAAACATCCCCAACCTCCCTTTTTGGAATCTATATAAATGAGACCTCCGGATAACACATCAGTTATGAGTGGATTGAACGGTTCTATTGACAGTGTGAATATGAGATAAATGGCTAAAATGGTGTAATTAGCCTTAACGTAGCAGTGGAAATAAAAATCAAAATTAATGAGTTACCCACTGTTTGAGCTCAAATAGTTTCCAAAAATGGAGGTTGGGGATGTTTATTTGAATTCATCACGATTTGAGAGTTGTAGGTGGATTTGAATATATTTTATGTTTTTCCCATACAAATTTCCATATAAACATAAATTGACTTCGCGCCACCCCTAAATGGCCACCGAATTGCCTGAAATTTTGCCAGGACTCCTATATTATCAAAATGATGCTAATAGACATATGGGAGTTGGAATTTTCGAACATTTTCGAAATGTGAACTGCCCTAGCCCACACATCATCTATTTGTCGACTTCAAAGCCGCATATGATACAATCGATCGGGACCAGCTATGGCAGCTAATGCACGAAAACGGATTTCCGGATAAACTGATACGGTTGATCAAGGCGACGATGGATCGGGTGATGTGCGTAGTTCGAGTTTCAGGGGCATTCTCGAGTCCCTTCGAAACCCGTAGAGGGTTACGGCAAGGTGATGGTCTTTCGTGTCTGCTATTCAACATCGCTTTGGAGGGAGTAATGCGAAGGGCAGGGATTGACACGAGTGGTACGATTTTCACGAAGTCCGTCCAGTTATTTGGTTTCGCCGACGACATTGATATCATGGCACGTAACTTTGAGAGGATGGTGGAAGCCTACATCAGACTGAAAAGCGAAGCTAAACGGATTGGACTAATCATCAACACGTCGAAGACGAAGTACATGACAGGAAGAGGCTCAAGAGAGGTCATCAGAGCCACCCACCACGAGTTTCTATCGGTGGTGACGAAATCGAGGTGGTTGAAGAATTCGTGTACTTGGGCTCACTGGTGACCGCCGATAACGATACCAGCAGAGAAATTCGGAGACGCATAGTGGCTGGAAATCGTACGTACTTTGGACTCCGCAAGACGCTCCGATCGAATAGAGTTCGCCGCCGTACCAAACTGACTATCTACAAAACGCTTATAAGACCGGTAGTTCTCTACGGACACGAGACCTGGACGATGCTCGTGGAGGACCAACGCGCACTGGGAGTTTTCGAAAGGAAAGTGTTGCGTACCATCTATGGTGGGGTGCAGATGGCGGACGGTACGTGGAGGAGGCGAATGAACCACGAGTTGCATCAGCTGTTGGGAGAACCATCCATCGTTCGCACCGCGAAAATCGGAAGACTGCGGTGGGCCGGGCACGTAGCCAGAATGTCGGACAGTAATCCGGTGAAAATGGTTCTTGACAACGATCCGACGGGAACAAGAAGGCGAGGTGCACAGCGGGCAAGGTGGATCGATCAGGTGGAGGACGACTTGCGGACCCTCCGCAGACTGCGTGGTTGGCGAAGTGCAGCCATGGACCAAGCTGAATGGAGAAGTCTTTTATGTGCAGCACAGGCCACTCCGGCCTTAGTCTGATAATAAATAAATAAATAACCGCACACTAGGAAATGCCGCAATGTTATCTTCCCATACGAATCGAGCATACGGGCTTTAAAAAGCGCTGTGCATCCCTTTGGGGATCGCCGCGTGTTATTTTGGGCACATGTGTTAATATTCACTCCCGCCAGACTCGCCGTTTACTCTTGGAGTGAAAGGGAGGAGAAACAATTGAGGAGATGAATAAATATGGCAAATAGTCGTACAAATGGTTTTATGAAAGGTCGAAATCACAAACAACCGAGAACACAAAAGGTTAGAATAGGACAAAAAGCTGAATGCAAGGTAATAAGACTTTAAAACAAATACAACGAAGGTCATTCACATCGTTATCCGTAGCAAGTTTCGTCAGAGATAGTCACTCTGGCGGCATGCTCGCATTGTAGAGCAACTAGCGACAACTAGCCAACATCACCGAGTTGAAGCTTGGAAACATCCAAATGAATCAGCCGGCACTCTGGCACCTATGCGGAACGCATCTGCTTGTCAGTCTTATGGTCGATTTCTTCACCTCCGCTTAGGCCTTAAACCATGTTTAAGCGTATGGGTAAGCACCGCTTAAGAGTTAAGCTGAGGTGAAGAAATTGGCCCTTAGTCCTTTTCCGGCTTATGTTTCGTCCACTCCACGACACGAGCCAGCTTCGTCAACAACATCAGAAACGTCAACATCGACCGAGTTCAAATCTGCTATATAGAAGCGGAATCAGTGGTAAATCCTCCAAGGCGCTCTTTTCGAGTACGAAGACCGCCATATAGGTTCGGTTCCTACCACCTGTATTAAGAGGAAACATGTTGCAGACAACCAGAGCCAATCGGTACCCTGCACGGCGCTGTGCTCTTACTATGCAGCATTCTCAGGATGTAGAGGATCGTAATAAGAAAACCATCGGGTTTCAGGGTACAAAACGTGAGGGATATCTGAAACGATTTTTGACGAATTGAATCAGCTACGTGTGGCGCTAGGTGTGATTTAGCATTTAGCAGAACTTCGGTCTATTCTATATGAATTTCACCCAGCAAAGATGGGACAGATTACAATTACAGGCAGTGAGGCAGTATCGTATCAACCGTGGCGTTTAAAATATGCCGTGTCAAAAACGTTACGGGGGGTTACTGTTCCTGATCTTCATCTTGTAGTTCCATGAACAATTGGAAAATTAAAAATAAATTTTCATTAGATTTGTTTAGCATTGAACAGGTACGTTAGGCAACATCCATAAATAACGTAATGCTTTGAGGAAGAGGGGGAGTTGCCTGAAGTGTGACGATCCATACAAAATTTTCAAATGCTTCATACAAAAAGTGTATGGGGGCCGGAGGGAGGGGGGTTGAAAATGGCCAATTTTTGCGTTACGTGATTAATGGATCTTCCCTCAAAACGAACTTAATGCTTTTTATTAAATATTTTATTTTATGCGAAAACATGAATTTGTTTCTGATTGAGTTTCAGTGTAACAGGAAAAGGCCGATCCCATCGATCCCATCGGCCATCTGCCTTTTATGAATAACTACACTTCTGGCAACCGTGAAGGGATAAAAACAAAAATAAATGTTGCAAATTTTTGGTGTTTATTGAAGCCACTTTATAATAAGAGGAACTTTTATTGTATGATTCATTCTTATAAACTTCAACAAGGTTTTGGAGAACTAAATCAAAACTTTTAGTGGATTACTATACAAGATGATATTTACTATTTTGTTAACAAACATTCAGCCTCAAGATTATTCGTGTCCTGTATCATTATGATTTTTGAATAAACAAACTTTACTGAGATGACAATGTTAATGAAATAAATGTTTCCAATGAAAAAAGATGTAAGTATTGATCGGGATTGAGGGTTTTGTAATACATATAGCAAGTTGTAAAGCAAGTCTATAACTCTACAGATTTTAATGATTTTATCAATCCCACTCTTGTTATTCATCTTCACACATCGAATCCACTGGGATTGATGTTTTAGACGCTTCGAACTTCGAACATCTTCTGCTGTGCGAATTGAGAAATATGTGTGATGCTCGCTTTGATCAACTCCAGAAACCGGTAATCATTCATCAAATCAGTTGTACGCTGGTATGGCCATGTTATGCACCTCGAATCGAAACGAGCTAACCGTTTGGACGTAGCGCAGTAAGGGCACCTTGGAGACGGCGTTGGGCAAATATGAATACTTTTTAGGTAACTGCAGAAGTATTAGAAATCTACATAATTTGAATCTATTTTGAGTTAACAAAATGTCTTCTATTTTCAGCACAGCACAAGGAATACAGTATCTAATACTTGATAATGAAAGGAATAGTTCGATATTAGGATATTACACATGAAACTAATATTGCATGTACAATAGACCTTAAATAAATTATACCTACGCGACTTTCACACTAATTGTTTTTTTATTAATGAATAACAAAACAACGTCACTAACTTTTTATTCTTTCAATTTCAGTACGTTGCTCGAAGCTATTGAATCCCGAAAGTCACGCAGTTAGTTTTGGCACTACTCAGAAGGGTAAAACCAAAATTTCCATCGACGGGTACGACTATGTCAAGAATGCAGCATTTGGAGAGAGAATCTACTGGGCCTGTACGCAGCGCATACGCCGAAAATGCCCGGCTAGGATCAGCACAGGCGTCTACGGACCAGAAATATCATACAACTGTCGCGCGCACACGCACCCCCCGGAATATAATTCTTATTACTGGTAGAATTTTTGCCGATCAACTCAGTGATGGCAAATGCCTACTTTCATAAATCAAATTAGAATATAACTCAGGGTTTCAACATGTAACAGCTTTTCGACGATACCAAAGATTCTGTTTTGCATCTAGTCAATGAGGAGAGCAGAATGTTATTTTTAAATGTTTCCAAATAACATAAAACAATGAAAATTATCCTTAAATACATTAATTAAATCCTGCCTCGAAACCATTTGAACTAGTCAGCAGTTGATGTACGAGAGTTTCAATCAGACTTACGCTGCGATAATAATAATAATAATAATAAAAATTCTCTTTTTCGATTCCCAGGTCGTCGTTCTACAGTCCTAAACCTTTCGGACCACGATTTTAGCGTGCTCCCTACGGAGAGGGGCAAATCAAAGATCATCATCGATGGTTATTGCTATCGCAGGAAGAGCCTCAAAGGTAACAAAGTATACTGGGCCTGCACAAAACTTCGCACGAACCAGTGCCGCGCCAGAATCACAACAAGAACCGACAGTTCGAAGATTATGTACAACCTACGTCCACATAATCATCCGCCAGAAAATTTTGACAGGAATAATATCTAGCTTTGAAATACAGGAATTATTGACTTGAGTCGACCATTTTACTCTATTCTATTATTTCATCAAGTTCACCTTATCTTCTTCTGTACGTCGTTCTAATTCGCATCTTACTATGTTAACCGTTTCAGCACCTACGGTGAGAAGAATCGCAGTCAGAAGGGAGTTCCGAATGAAGCCCGACTGGAACGAAACTACGATTCAGTTCCCACTGGACATGCGAACCGTGACAGATAACAGGGGACGCCCAATTCTGCTCGTGGATGGACATGCATATTCGCGGAACAACATGGGCAAGACTCAAACCTACTGGTTGTGCTCGAAGAATCGCTCACTGAAGTGCTGTGCCCGAATTATCACTCGCATGGACAGGGCCGGGGTAGTTTTCAAGAATCCATTCCATAACCACCCACCGTAAACGCCATCTGGTCACGTTGTGACAGTTTGCAATACATGCAGAGTATATAAAACAGCGACAAACCACATTATCTTTTCTTGTGTTTGATTTAAGTGCTAACACTAAGCTTCTCAAGTATTAAACTTCCCACACATTAAGCTTATTCTAGCAGACTGAAAGAATTTTGTCCACCTTTGCAGATGGTCGCGAAATCACCTTCATCGTGGGAAAGTTTGGCAATATGCAGCTCTTGATCGACGGTCATCTATTCCAGCGTTCGCAGATTCGCGAACGGATCGTCATCTGGAACTGCTCTCGCCGTAGAGCTGGGTAATTGCAGAGTTAGCGTATGTATCTTGGAATAATTATTTATGTTTGGAAATTTATTTTCTTAGATGCAAAAGCCGCATAAGTACCATACGGGGTCGCACGGGAGTTGCACTGTCGTTTCGCGATGATCACAACCACGAGAGTAAAGTGAAAATGGAGGGTGACAATATCAAAGTCATCAAAAAGACCAAGCTGAGGATTGTGCATTGTGATTGAGGAAATTATTATCACATATTATGTTAGTTGTCAACATATATTATTTTTATTAACCTTAATTTGTCTACATTATATTTTTATTCTTGAAAGATTGTGCATGATTCTATATCGTGCCTAATAAGTTTGAATAAATATATGACTAGAATTAATCATTTAATCAAATACACAAGTCCACGACAATATTCATATTATTTTACTATCACGAGGGATGAATTACAATAATGTCATAGGGTAATTAAACTGAAAAACGCATTTTGGTAACCTTCTTCTTATTTAATTGCATATTGTCGTTAATTGCATATTATTCGGCAACTCGGCCGTACGAAAACCATTTGCCTTTGAAAACCATTTGCCCACCCCCCCCCCCCCCCCTCTCGTTTAATAAACAATGTGCACTCGCTTGACTGTGGATATACAACAGTAAAGCACATGTGGAGATTGGACAAATCAAGCATCCGAAAGATATTCAATTTGCAAAAAAGAGAGCTAACCGCGGTGAAGGTTGGTACTCGGATTCTGATGGCTTTTCCGCAAACGTGACCTTTAAGTGGTCTTGTGGTGTAGGGGTTATCACGCCTATCTAGAGAGTAGGAGGTTGAGGGTTCGAGTCCCTCCAAGACACGTGGATTCTTTTTCGCAAATTTCATATCAATTTGTCCATTTCAAAACATGTGCTGTGCATATGCACAGCCAAGATATTTAACCTTCTTCTTATTTAATTAACGTTATTTAATCTTCTTAGTAAATTAACGTCCAAGTCGGGTGGTTTAACCCCCGGAAATAGGAAATTCACTTTGATTGAACTGAACCTTCTTCTTCTTCAATGACTCTACATTCCAACTGTAACTTGGCCTGCTTTTCAACTTAGTATTCTATTAGCATTTCCTCAGTTATTAATTGACAGCTTTTCTATGCCCGCTATTTCATGAGTATGTATCTTGTGTGGCAAGTACAATGGATACACTATGCCCAGAGAGTCGAGAATGTTTCCAACCCGAAAACATCCTAGACCGGACCGAGAATCGAAATTGGTTTAGTTGGTTTCAGCCGAAATTGGTTTAGTTAGGTTTCAGCCGAAATTATTGATTTTATTGCATAAGTCGATAATCACCAATATTTTTTATAAGCCTATCTACGTCAAAAAACGAGGAGGCTTACCGTAATTATGTTTGACAAGATACAAAACTTTAGGTATGTATCTGGTATCGGCTAGGGGTAATATTGCCAACTCAGCTAAGACAATATTTTCTCTAACTTTAAAAAACGCCTAACCACTGAACATATTTTAGGTGTTCAAAAACCAATTAAAACAATTTTTGCTTGAATTAGAGATGATTTTAAACAATGAAAATTACTTCGACCGTGGAACACCAATTGAATTATTGTCCGATTGAAAATGGAATCAACAGTAAATATAATATTTATTTGCGTAAAATCATTTATACACGACCCTTTTAGTAATGCAGCAAATGTATCAATCGTTTTTGAGAGCTTTGATACATTTTTGATAAAACTCAAGATCCTTGTTGATCATTTACCCCTAGCTAGGGGGTGGCCATATTACCCCATATAGTAAATATGAGCAACACAAAATCGTCTTTTTAAACCCATTTTTTATAATATTTCAATTTTAATAATCAGGGTTTTTATACTGATATGAAAGAAGAAGCATTATACAGATCGTTCAGTGACAAATCTGCAGTATTTGGAAGCAATTTACTGTTTCACGAAATGTGTCACTTAAGGTGGCCATCTTGCCCCACTCTCCCCTAATGTCAGGTTTATTTTTTAATAATACTGTTCACATTTCCAAAGGAAGAATACTGCTCCGACTAGAAGTTGAAGAAAGAGACTATGGGAATGAATAGATTCGACGAATCGTAGAGAATTAATTAAAAATGTGAATAATATATCCATATTCAAAGACTATGCACATTTATAAGGGTCTACTACGAAAGGCCGAATCACGAATGGCCGAATTACAAAAGGCCGAAAGCAAAAAAGGCCGAAATCACATAAGGCCGAAACCACGAAAGGCCGAATGAAATCGGCAGACCAACAAAGTGGACCGGAGCGAGCGAGCGCATACCCGACGAACTTCATTTCGTCTAAAATTGATTTATTCTCTAATAAGTTCTCGAGTTATGCAGAAATGTCTGGTTCATGTGTATGGGAGCTTCCCTTTTCCAAAAGGGGGTGGGTTTTCAAACCACAACAAAACCATATCTTCCATTCCAAAACCTCCACATGCCAGATTTGGTTCCATTTGCTTGAATAATTCTCGAGTTATGATGAAATTAGTGTTTCATTTGTATGTAAGCTCTCCTTTCCAAAAAGGGGAGGGGTCTCAAACCAACTTAACCCTCTCTTTCCCACGACTTTTTTCAAAGATTTCAATAGGAAGGAATCATCTATGAAAAAAAAATGCTAGAACATAAGTTATTTGGAAAATCTTAAATTAGTGGAAAACGAAAAAAAAAAAGTTTTTGATTGTAAATGATTGTTTTCAATAGTTTCACTATTTTTACTCAAAATTGAATATATTTGCAGTCTAATGAAACCATAAAGTTGTGCTGAATACTGCTTTTTGTTATTGAAATAAATCGATGAATGTTGGAAGGTGCAAAATTTGATGGAGCTCTACACTGCCGTTCTACGCATAATTGTCCCATGTACATAGGGAATCCCAGCAAACATGGGACAAATATGCGTATGACGGCAGTACAGCTACCATGGGAAGAAAAGGGTTAAGAACCTTCTCCGGCCCCAAAAACCTTTGCATACAAATTTTCCCGCCAATCGGTTAAGTAGTTTCCGAGTCTATAAGATTCAGACAGACATTTTCCATTTTTATGTATATAGATTTTCAGACTAAGGCCGGAGTGACTTGTGCAGTTCATTAAAGTCTTTTCCATTCAGTTCGGTCCATGGCTGCACGTCGTCAACCATTCAGTCTGCGGAGGGTCCGCAAATCGTCCTCTACTTGATAGCAAGGTGGATTGCTCGCTTTGGGCCTAAATCTTTTTATCTGAGAGTTTATAAACATTCATTAACATATCGGTGAATATCACTCTCATTGAAAAATTGAAGTTGGATCTAAGTTGAGCAAAGTTGTAAAATAATTCAACGACCTAATTTTAATTCTGCTAGTAAATTAAGCCACATGGAAATGTGAATTTCAAGAAAAAAAAAACCCTGATTCGTATCACTTGAGGTTTCATTGGTTATTGGTTGGTTATTCTTAGGGTTTCAAATTATAACCATATTGCCATTTTCCCCTCATACTTGAAATGTGGTTAGACGGTAACTTGATATCGAAAACATAGTATTTCGAATGGCCATATTGTCCCTCTCTTCCTTAATTCTCACTGTTTATTAGTTCAATTCATTTAACAAGTTTCGTACACCACAAAACAACATTACCTTCTCTCCTACAGCGTATTGTTACCTGTCTTCAAAGCGTTCAGCTCTTTCACTAAACGATCCAGTTCATCATCAAGTCGCTTGGACTCCTGTTTCAGTTCTACCTGTTTGGCATCTTGGCGTATTTTACGTTGCCTGAAAATAAGTTACAGTAACGGTAATTGCAGTGCAGTGCAGTTACAGTGCGGTAATTGGAAGCTAAGCGCAAACAAACATACTTCATTTCGTCCAATAGCTTCATCAGCTTGTCCATTCTCTTCGCTACATTTTCGCGGTCCTGTTGAATCGAAACTCGAATCCTTTCCTCTTCGGCCCTTTTCTGTAGGTATTGCTGCCGCAAAGCGGTAGCCCTACGTCTTGCCGAGTCAATGTCCGCCCATCTGGTGTTAACCTGATTGTAGATGCAAAAACAAAAACAACCGTTAATTTTAATTGAAGATACATTTAAAAAAATGATACTGTGTAGGGGGAAAGACGGCTTTGGCAGGTTTTGTTCTATTATTGGCAGGGGGTTTTTGTCGACCAAATTTTATGAAATTTGGCCACAATATTCTTTGATATGCGAAGAATGTTTAGGCTAAATTTGAGCCTAGTCAGTCATAAAAAACCCCTGCTAATAATAGAACAAAACCTGCCAAAGCCGTCATTCCCCCTACATCAGTCGGCAGTACATCCAAAAAGTTAAAGATGCTCTGTTTTATTTAGTAAGGGAATGACAAAAGTAAATTAAGTACTTGAGTAGAGTTATAAACTTTGGCGGGTTTTAATTAATAATAGATAGTTAGGAACAAAAAGTGTATCTTATTGCTTCGTGAAAGCCTTATTCTTTCATCTACATAGAAAATCTGGAAAAATCTTTTCCTGTAATAGAATTTTTCTAGTTTCGAAGCTTGTTCTAAATCATCCCCCACTACCTAAATGACTGTTGAACCAAATTAAATAACTTAACTGTCTCGTTCAACATCTGTTGAATCGCATCGCGGTGCCCTGTCATTACGCGTTGCAGTTCCCGTTCCTTCCGGTAAAGATCTACCAGCTCTTGGGGAAGGCTATTTTCACCGAGGCGGTCCGGATTCACCAAGTGGGGCAAACTTTCTTCCCAGACCTTTTTGTATTCGAGCTCAGCAAATAAATCTGAAATGGTATTCTGGTCACCTCTAACCGAAACGCTAATACAGCATGCAATTCAGTGGCAAAGTCGCTACCTTTAC
Source organism: Armigeres subalbatus (assembly GCF_024139115.2). Classification (NCBI taxonomy): domain Eukaryota; kingdom Metazoa; phylum Arthropoda; class Insecta; order Diptera; family Culicidae; genus Armigeres; species Armigeres subalbatus. The sequence goes on along the minus strand of NC_085139.1, from coordinate 8,883,346 downwards.
AGTTCGATTCTACTCTAGCGTTCGCCTCCACTTGGGCATCTCGACCAATGTCCTCAACGAAAGATTGCATTTTTGTATGGAGATCAACCAGTTCGGCTTGCTGCCAAAAATGATGAAAAAGAGTCCACATTCTACTATTTTTTTAATTTGGATTAGTACTTACCAGCTCCGAAAGCGGTGTCATTTTCTCCAGATTTTCAATTTCCATTTCTTTTCAGTAGAAAACTGTTGCTGATGGGTAAATTTTCTATTACACAACGTTTACACCGAGATCCGAATCAACAGAAGCCAGAAACCAGAAACACAACTGTGCTGCATCAGACGTGAACAGCCACGTGTGCTCTTACAAAAAACTGAAATATTTCACGCATGCTCCAGAAGACCGTCATAAATTACGTATCTTGTGTGAAATACCTTACACGCACAGCTGAAAGTATGCTCTTTTTGGCAGAAATACACTCTTTTGCGGGAGAATGGGACTACCCACAAAAGGAGTAAAATTTGATGCATAAAAAGGATATGTTTTACACACTTTCCTGTTTTTATGCATAAATTTTAATCATTTATGAATAAAAGATAGTTATAATTGTGCATAATATTTATTCCTTTTTGTGTGTAGTCCCATTCTCCCATGAAAGAGCGTACTTTGAAGTCATAATTGAATACTTTATAGTCAAAAGAGCATACTTCAAAGTCTTTTGTGTGTAAACTTTTTTAGCAGTGTAGGTATCTTGAAGTCTGAACAGACTATAAGGGCATCTTTAGTAGAGTTATAAATTGTATTGGAGTTAGGAAATGTAATTGAAACTGTAAAAATGCCATCTTCAACAGACGTTATAGTTTCAAAAATTCGAACAGTTTCGTCGGGAAATTTATAACTGGAATACTGCTCAGTTGTATTTTTGCACGAATTTGCAACAGAATTTACTCGAGTTTTATTTCGTTCAAAACAATAGAAGATGACGTCATCAGCTACAAAAAATACTATTTCATCGACATCATAACAGTTTGACATTTGAATTGGCCTCGGAAGATTATTTTTACGTTTTCCAGTATAAAACATGTGCAGCTTATAACTGCTACTGAAGATGCATTTCTTGTTTTATATCTTTGACAGTTATAAAAAGTAAAACTCGGGAAATAAATATAACTATAACTGTAACATTACTAAAGATGCCCTAAAATATAATTATTATATTTTATAGTCTGTTCAGACTTCAAGCTTTATCGCTTTATCACTTGATGAATAACCCGCTTATTAATCATTTACCGTTCATCGTATACAGTTACAAATAAAACATGGGCACATGATCACATCATTTTATTTAATTGGGTCCTAAAATGAAGAATCGATATTCGACTACTACCCATTTTAATGAGTAGTGGCGCTTTTTAAAGAAAATGGGTGAATTTTTCACGGTGGGAATAATATCAACAATAACATAGTACCCATTAATGGGTAAAGTCATCTAACAGTGTAGGTTGCTGCGTATCTTTTTATAGAAATGTTTCATGAGCGATTTGAAATATGTCCCTTGTGAATGAGTGTGAAACATTTCTATAATCAGATACGCAGCAACTTACGTTGTTAAGTGAATACTAGGGTGGTTCAAAAAATCGATTTTGCTCCACAGTGCTCATCTGATTCTTTACCATGTTCTGAGTGTCCTCTGAAAATTTGAGCTCATTTGGATTAAAACTGATTTAGCACAAGCCGTTTCAAGTTTGCATGCAAATTAGTATGGGGAAATTTATTTTTTCATTATACTGTTAAAGACGTTCCCCCATTAAGCGCAGGTTAAAAGAAAACCTACATAGCTGAAAGGAATACTCAACAGCTTTTACCCAACGAAAATCGCATGTTGATTAATCACCCCAATAATTAGTAATCGATTTTAAGACAGATTGCGAATCTTTAGCCATGATCGTTAAACTTCTTTGAGGGCATCACTGAAATGTGCAGTGCAACATAGTAGCCTGAATTGTGTGTGCTATCTTTCGCGCCACGAGCAGCAATGTTGCCTGTTGATGAGTTATGCAATTAGCTCCAGAAAACTACGGTATACAGTCCCGATTCGCTGGTTGGGCCACGACCTCGGCCCAACTAACGAATTCGGTTTTTTAGTTGGGCCAACTGACAGCCATTTGAACACGTGTATTTCGACTTGAACATCACAAATGATGTCCAGTGACGCCCAATCCCATTTTCCGTGTTTACATTGAATTTTGACGTACGGTTGCTTTTTAGTTGGGCCATCGCCCAACCAGCGGAGGCCCAACTAAAAAGTGACCCAAGTATTAAAATCTAATTATTGGGGCGATTAATCAACACGCGATTTTCGTTGGGTGAAAGCTGTTGAGTATTCTTTTTAGCTGTATAGGTTTTCTTTTAACCTGCACTTAATGGGGAAGTGTCATTAACAGTATAATGAAAAAATAAATTTCCCCATACTAATTTGCATGCAAACTTGAAACGGCTTGTGCTAAATCAGTTTTAATCCAAATGAGCTCAAATGTTCAGAGGACACTCAGAACATGGTAAAGAACCAGATGAGCACTGTGGAGCAAAATCGATTTTTTGAACCACCCTAGTGAATACCCCTATTATTTTTACTGATTTAGAATTTTCCAGAATTTTTATAGCAACGGTACAAGTATTTTTGACCGATGCACTATCGTTTGCAACCATAAACGAGGTAGGGCTTTAGTAAGGAGCCTGGATTAAAAACAAAGAGACGCAATACTCCTACCTTTAACAACCTTGTGCTCGATTGGAACAACCGATTTGACAGCAAATGCGCTGTTCCAATTTTGACACTTTATCTCTTTGTTATGAGTGCAGCCTCTTTAGGCTTTAGGACTCAATTGAGTACTTTATCACGCTTAGATAACATTACCTAAAAATACGTTATTATTTTACCTAAAATTAGGTAATGGATGTTTACTACAAATATCGGTAAAAAATAGCGATAATTATCGTTAATTTTTACCGACTTTTAGGTATTTAACGTTTTCAGTCGCTGTCGATATTTTTTACCTAAAAATAGATATTTCTTGTGTTTGTCAAAAAAGAATCATTCTTGCTGCGCAGTTCCACAATTTCCTGCTATCAAAACTTTCTGAGTTTTCTTGCTTCCGGCAATTTTCCGGAGCTGTATTATTTCCCAAAAAATTCCGGTAAGAGTTCGATTGTTGAAAGCCAATTTTAAAGCGCACTATTGTGGAAATTTTGTCTTTTTACAGTGATCTGAGCAATGATGAATCCTCAACCGAAACATTCCCCGCAGATTAACATGTTCTTCAAGTATTCCTGTGCAGTAATCAAATACGAGTTGAACAGTCGAGAAAACTTCACAACAAAAAAATCCCTGACCGGATTGGGATGGCAAACTCGATTCTCGGTCCGGAGGATGTTTCCGGGTGTTCACTGCTTTCTGAGCATAGTGTATTCATTGTAATTACAATGGTAAGCAAAGGAAGCTTTCAGTTAATCACTAATAAGTTGAAAGCAGGCTAAGTTCTAGTTGGTATGTCGAGCTATTCAAGAGGAAAAATTACATACACATTTTTGAATTATCGAAGAAAAGATGTGATGAAAGATGATTATGGGATTATTGTGTCTGAATAATTGGTTTAGCCAAGGGTTTAGCATGTTTTTGATTCGGAATTGTTAAGTGCACGTGAGAGTGCATTACGAGCATATTGCCATGCTCTCATATTTATCAAATTGAAAATAAAAAATAATGAACGGAACAATTTAGTTTTATTTTAAACCAAAACAAAAAATAAAAACCTAATTTACGGTAATTTTTAACGTTTTCGCAAAATCAAAACAACAATAAATAACCTATTTTTCGGTAAAAAGTAACGATCGGAAATCGGTACTTTTTAACGATAATTCTTGCTCATCAACATTACCTAACTTTAGGTAATCGATGATTACCTACATCTTAGGTATGTGCACTTTAGTTTGATTATCGGTATTTTTTACCGACTTTTAGATACTCCTATCTAAGCGTGTAGTCAAAAGAGCATATACTTCAAAGTCTTTTGTGTGTAAACTTTTTTAGCAGTAAAGAGAAAACAAGTACCTAAAATTAGGTACTTTTTTCTAACCGTGTAAAATCAACTTTGACAGCAATGATTATCAATCATCATGATCATCATCATGAATGAGCTCTGATCGTTGCTTGAAAACCAAAACTACTCAAAAGTGGGTTTTTTGCACTCAAAACCGTGGTTTGGGCCAATAACCCAAATTTGAGTAAAATGACTTTTCTGGCACTAGGTAGTTTGCCTTTAATCCCATGTAAACAATTTACCCAAAGCTGAGTTTAATTTATCCAAAGCGGACCTTGATCAACCCAAAATAGAGAATATTGAACTTACTCAAATTTGGGTTATTGGGCTGAGCAACCTTGCTCTAGTTTTGATAGCAATCATGGGAAAGAAAGGGAAAACTACCCAAAATTGGGTAATTTTTTTCAGCGATATTCTCAATAGTGCGTATATTGAACTCAAAGTTTGGGTTGATTTATCTGTCCGTGTATAGACATGACCGCTGGGCTGTCCGAATGGACCTGCTCGCGAACGAACGGCACAAAGCGGAGAACGAAACGAAGAGGAAATTTGTCAAAAATAATTTGCGAAACAAAAACAAACGCCATTACGACGGCAGAAAATTTTTGCCGGAAAAGTGATGTTTTTGCAATCGACGGTACGGAAATGTTGTTTCAAACGGTGGCCAAAACGGTGAATAAAGTGCGTGAAATGTTTTTCAATTGAAAATTGCAAGTGTCCGCTGACTAGTTGGATAATAAAATTTTGCATCTGCCAAATGGAGAAGAGATTCGTTTCTCTGTTGAAGTGGTTTAATGGGTTGACTGAAGAGGTTCACAAAATCATGATGGGAAAGCGGCCCAGTGTAATGTTGAATGGTCAGAATATATTATGGTGTAAACTCAACGTCGGGAGATGGTTGGATGGTAATCTGAAATCTAGTCCCATTGTTATTCTTGATTCCAAGAAGGTATTGAAATTAATGCTCAGGTAAGTTATCTACTTTGTGTACACATCGTTCGTTCTTGTAATTCATCCTGTATTTATGATACCTTGCACATTAATTTATTATCAATCGAGTCGTAAATAACAAATTTGACTTTACATTACATTAGGAAAACTAGAAATTACAGGCACTAACAAGAATTACGTTAGAAAACCCTTTCCTTCCCACGGTAGCTAAAATTTTGCTCAATCAAATTTTCATCAAATTGTTTGAACAACAAAAAGCAATTACCTATATGTATTATATTATGGTACATTTTTATGGATTATAGCGGTCTATATATAATAAATGTTTTGTCAATATAGTAGAACTATTGAAAACTATCAAATATTTAACTATTAATTTGCAATTAAAAACTAGGCAAAATAGATAATAGACGAGTAGGTTATCATAGATAACCAAGGGATCACAAAGGCGACTATTTCAGTGGGATTCGACGATAGCTGCAAGAGGAACCCAATCGCTATGAAGCCTTATGATTACAAAAAATCAAGTGAAGGAGGTGAAGCGTCCGACAACAAAGAGGATCCTTTTGTCAGATGCAGTGGCCTTAATCGATCGCCCCATAAGTCGCCAGGGGTAGGCGACAGAGAAGAGCGTGGTAAGGTAGAGGAAGCGCAAGTCACTATGACCAAGGACATTAAGGAGGCTATTACCAGCCACCAGGAGGGCAGAGGCCTGAAAATGGAGCTGATCACGAACATCTCGGACGTGATCATGTCCTTTCTGGATAACCGCGGGAAATACAGCAAGGATCTAAAAATGTCTGTGATGACCCTCTGCAACATCGTTGTAGAGGCAAAGCAATAATAGAGGTCCCTGCTGGAGGCCAGTAAGGAGGCGGAACGAAATATCCGCCTACTAACTAAGGAGAAGGAGTTGGCAGTGGGTCAGGCTACGTAGGCCAGTAAGGAGGCCAAATTTAAGATTCGGTTCCTTACTGAGGAAAAACAGCTGGCGAAACTCTGTAGACGCATGGACGCCACCAGTGCAACTCCTAAGCTCAGTAGGGTCGGGTTGGAAGCCGATCAGAAAGGAGCTAAACGCCGGTAGATGGTCAGAGAAACGGCTGATCTTAAGGAACGGCGGGCGCAAGTGTCTCCACCAAAAAAGGGTGCTGAAGTTTACAGGGAGGAAGGCCTTCCATGGAGGGTAGTCCTTAACCCCAAAAAGGCGAAAATAACGGAAAAATAAGCCGCAAAGAAAACGACTGAGAGAAAGAAAGGAGCAATGGCCAAGAAGGGTAACGCTCGTAAACGGAATGGGGGCACCTTCCAATGGCCATAGCGAGGTAATTATTGTCAAAGTCGAGGGCAAAAGCTATCACTAAGGGCCATGAGAAACGATGGAAAACTTGCTGGCATGGGTAAGGATATCAACTTTATTCTCGTCCTGAAACGAAATGCCTCTCAGAAGAGTGTTGCGTATGAAAAGTTGACAGAACAGATGTTGGGTAATGGGGCGCATGTTAAGGCCCTATGTCTAGTAGAAGTAGTCCAGTGTCGGGGCCTGGATGAAATAACCGAAACCGGAGACCTGGTGGGTGAGAGATCTGTGTGGCGTCGAAATCCAGGATACCTCGATTCGGTTGAATAAGGGTCGAGCGAAAACGCAGGTTGCCACATTCCTAGTAGCCTCGGTTGATGTCATTAAGGTGCTGGATAAAGCCAAGCCGCAAAAATATCCACAAGGCCACATGGAGATCACCTAACCAAGAAACGGAAAACCAAATCGACCACGTTCTAATCGACGGTAAATTCTTCTCCGACATCACGAACGTCCGCACTTACCGCAGTGCAAATATTGAATCCGACCACTACCTCGTTGCAGCTTGCCTGCGCTCAAAACTCTCGACGGTGTACAACACGCGTGGAAGTCGGACGCCGCGGCTTAATATTGGGCGGCTACAAGACGGTAGGCTAGCCCAAGAATACGCGCAGCAGCTGGAAGTGGCACTCCCAACGGAAGAGCAGCTAGGCGCAGCGTCTCTTGAAGATGGCTGGAGAGATATTCGATCCGCCATTGGTAGCACCGCAACCGCTGCACTTGGCACGGTGCCCCCGGATCGGAGAAACGACTGGTATGACGGCGAATGTGAGCAGTTAGTAGAAGAGAAGAATGCAGCATGGGCGAGATTGCTGCAACACCGCACGAGGGCGAATGAGGCACGATATAAACAGGCGCGGAACAGACAAAACTCGATTTTCCGGAGGAAAAGCGTCAGCAGGAAGATCGAGACCGTGAAGAGACGGAGCAACTGTACCGCACTAATAACACACGAAAGTTCTATGAGAAGTTGAACCGTTCACGTAAGGGCCACGTGCCACAGCCTGATATGTGCAAGGACATAAACGGGAACCTTCTTACGAACGAGCGTGAGGTGATCCAAAGGTGGCAGCAGCACTACGAAGAGCACCTGAATGGCGATGTGGCAGACGAAGATGGCGGTATGGTGATGGACCTAGGGGAACGCGCGCCGGACATAATTCAACCGGCCCCGGATCTCCAGGAAATCCAGGAGGAGATTAGCCGGCTGAAGAACAACAAAGCCCCTGGGGTTGACCAACTACCAGGAGAGCTATTTAAACACGGTGGTGAGGCACTGGCTAGAGCGCTGCACTGGGTCATTACCAAGATTTGGGAGGAGGAAGTTTTGCCGCAGGAGTGGATGGAAGGTGTCGTGTGTCCCATCTACAAAAAGGCGATAAGCTGGATTGTAGCAACTACCGCGCAATCACATTGCTGAACGCCGCCTACAAGGTACTCTCCCAAATTTTATGCCGTCGACTAGCACCAATTGCAAGGGAGTTCGTGGGGCAGTACCAGGCGGGTTTTATGGGCGAACGCTCCACCACGGACCAGGTGTTCGCCATTCGCCAAGTACTGCAGAAGTGCCGCGAATACAACGTGCCCACACATCATCTATTCATCGACTTCAAAGCCGCATATGATACAATCGATCGGGACCAGCTATGGCAGCTAATGCACGAAAACGGATTTCCGGATAAACTGACACGGTTGATCAAAGCGACGATGGATCGGGTGATGTGCGTAGTTCGAGTTTCAGGGCATTCTCGAGCCCTTCGAAACCCGCAGAGGGTTACGGCAAGGTGATGGTCTTTCGTGTCTGCTATTCAACATCGCTTTGGAAGGGTAATACGAAGAGCAGGGATTAACACGAGTGGCACAATTTTCAATAAGTCCGTCCAGCTATTTGGCTTCGCCGACGACATAGATATTATGGCACGTAACTTTGAGAAGATGGAGGAAGCCTACATCAGACTGAAGAGGGAAGCCAAGCGGATCGGACTAGTCATCAACACGTCGAAGACGAAGTACATGATAGGAAGAGGTTCAAGAGAAGACAATGTGAGCCACCCACCGCGAGTTGGCATCGGTGGTGATGAAATCGAGGTGGTAGTAGAATTTGTGTACTTGGGCTCACTGGTGACTGCCGAAAATGATACCAGCAGAGAAATTCGGAGGCGTATAGTGGCTGGAAATCGTGCATACTTTGGACTCCGCAAGACGCTTCGATCGAATAGAGTTCGCCGCCGTACCAAACTGACCATCTACAAAACGCTCATTAGACCGGTAGTCCTCTACGGACACGAGACCTGGACGATGCTCGTGGAGGATCAACGCGCACTCGGAGTTTTCGAAAGGAAAGTGCTGCGTACCATCTATGGTGGGGTGCAGATGGCGGACGGTACATGGAGGAGGCGAATGAACCACGAGTTGCATCAGCTGTTGGGAGAACCATCCATCGTTCACACCGCGAAAATCGGACGACTGCGGTGGGCCGGGCACGTAGCCAGAATGTCGGACAATAACCCGGTGAAAATGGTTCTCGACAACGATCCGACGGGCACAAGAAGGCGAGGTGCGCAGCGGGCAAGGTGGATCGATCAGGTGGAAGATGACTTGCGGACCCTCCGTAGACTGCGTGGCTGGCGACGTGTTGCCATGGACCTAGCCGAATGGAGAAGACTCTTACATACCGCACAGGCCACTTCGGCCTTAGTCTGAAATAATAATAATAATAAAGCCAAGTTAAAGGTGGGTTGATCAGTATGCCCGATGAGCATGAACCAAAACATACTCAGACTTGCTTTAAGGTGACTTGCGGTGGCACTCTAATCTCTTTGTACCATAAAAATCATCAATTCAAGATTAGTAGTCGTGAGAAACTTACTACCTACTACAAGGCCCCTTTTTTTTGTTAACATACGATTACCGTAATTATTGCTTTGATGTGAACGATTTCAGTCCGAGTTGAACGCATGATTTCTCAATGCGATTTGACTATGGCATAAACTAACGAGATGTGTCCGAAAACCAACAGATTTGCTTTGTTTTACATTGATATTTATGTGTTATTTTTCATTATACAGGTATACCTCGATAATATGGACTTTTTCGATGCAAAAAAGTCTATATAATCGAAGCAACATTTTTTTTTCTCAAAATTTGTGCTCAAAGATTAAATTTGTCTTAATACAATACAAAAATATCCATTTTTTGCATTACAGTCTAATCCGCATGTTTTGGCCCATTTTATGATGATTCAGTAGTTGTAGTAGTTCAGTAGTTTTTTAAGAACTTACCCGTTTTCAGCTGGCTTGCACACCGTTCTAAGGTTAAGTTAATAATGAAGACTTCGCCTAGCTTAATGTGGACACAATAATATAGGGTATGATGGGGCAAGATGGGTCACCTCAGGCGAACCTTCAGTGCCTCAAAATAGAAACATTTAAATTTAGCTTTTCAACGTGGATCTATAAAAATAGCTCATAATCTGTAAGCTAGGGGTATGAAATAACAAAAATTCCAATTTTTATTTCATTTTGAGTCATTAAAGTAGAAGTCTATTTTTCTGTCAATCAAAAAATGCCGGGGCAAGATGGGTCACCTTTAAATTCTGCATTTAATATTGTTTCTATTCACAATATTAAATTACACACAGATAGATAAGTTTATTGCCAATGATTCTGTCGAATAAAAAAGGATTTTAAAGCATTGGATTAAGAAATGGCACTACATTTAAAAATGTCTGCTATTTCTAATGAAAACAAGCCGTCCGTGTATTGCATTCTCAAACACAAAAAATATACATTAATAATTAACAAATTAACATCATTATGCTCAAAAGTAACCTTAAAATGAATAAATCAGGAATAAAAAATATGTTTAGAATACGACAGTGGCGTTTCCCTAACCTCAATCTACCTGTGCGCTGGATTTAAATAAGATGGTCTATCCATCTATCAGTGCCATTTTCTCTAGTGCCGTTTGCACCAACACCTGTTAGAACCTGTTGTAAATATTTTGGACTTTGTTCGTATGTTAAGGACAAGCCCCCTTAACCTAAATTTAAATCTACTCGCGTTTTCAAGGACACCCCTTTCAATATGAAAGTAGCGCACAACTGCCATTTTTATTATTCAACGCATGCTATTGAATTAATAAAAATAAAAGCTGTGCGTTGCTTCCGTATTGAGATTTAAATTTAGATTCCGGGAGGCTTGTCTTTAAAGAAGGATCGTACTTTCCGACGAGTTTAAAAACTAAAATGGCCCGCGTACTATTAAAACCGGGTTTATTATTATTGATTTTATTTTCCGTCGGTCCATTTCTTCCCGAAGATAACGGCTGATGCCAGGAAGACGACTCCATTTGAGCCCTACATATCAACACATGCACTGAGGCCTTCGGCTACCTACATTTTTCGTCTTAAAAAATGTGAATGGTGCGACTGAAAAAAAACAAGCTTTTACAAATTTTAACTTACTTACTTACGGATCCTGTACACCTCCGGTGGTGCAAAGGGCCGACTTGAAAGATCTCCATCCTGAGCGTTGCCCGGCTATCGCTTTAACCTGTTGCCAGGTTAGATTTCGGTCGACTTCTTTTATTTCTTTATTGAGGCTTCGCCGCCATGAGCCTCTGGGTCTGCCTCTGCTGCGATGTCTGCTGGGTTGCAGTCTAATGCTTGTTTACAGATTTCGTTTCCGCCCCTACGTAGAGTGTGGCCGACCCAGCCCCACTTCCGATCCCGAATTTCTGTTGCTATCGGCCTCTGGTGACAACGACGATGGAGCTCATTGTTTGAGATCCAGTTGTGAGGCTACCAGGCCCGAATTATATACCGCAGGCATCTGTTAATGAACACCTGCAGCCGTTGAGTGTTCTCCACTGATACACACCATGTTTCGCTAGCGTATAACAGCACATATTTCACGTTAGAGTTGAAAATTCGTATTTTGGTGCGTTCACTTATCTGCCTGTTTTCCAGATATTTCTTAAACTCGCAAAGGCAGCCCTTGCTTTCTTGATCCGTGCGCCTATGTCGATCTTGGTACCGCCGTCCGACGCCATTTGGCTACCAAGATATTGGAAGCTTTCAACATTCTCCACTGGTTGCCCGGCTACTGTGAAACTGGAAGGAGTCGCCGTGTTTACATCCAACGATTTGGTTTTGTTGACGTTGATGACTAAACCTGCCGAAGAGGAGCGCTCGGCAAGGTCGTTGAGCTTACTCTGCATATCAGAGCGCCGTTGCGCGAGGAGTGCAACGTCATCAGCCAATTCGAAGTCGTTTAGATGCTCCATGGTTATAGGCTGCCATAACAGCCCGCGGTTTGGTTCACGGTCAATCGCACCTACCAGAATCTCATCGATTACGATGAGGAACAGTAACGGTGATAGGATACATCCTTGCCTCACACCAGCTACGACCCGGATAGGGTCGGACAGGACCCCATTGTGCAGCACTCTACACGAAAAGGCCTCGTACTGTGCTTCGATGAGGCCGATGATTTTCTCAGGAACTCCCTTGCGTCTCAGGGCGCCCCACATATTTTCGTGATTGAGACGGTCGAAAGCTTTTTCGTAGTCAACCAAGTAAAGGGACTCTTGGAATTCGTTGACCTGCTCCAGAATGATGCGGAGCGTGACAATATGGTCCACACAGGATCTTCCGGCACGGAATCCGGCTTGCTGCCGCCGGAGAGTCGCATCGATCTTCTCCTGAATCCGGGCTAGGATAATTTTGCACAGAACTTTGAGAACGGTACACAGCAACATAATGCCTCGCCAGTTATCGCATACAGTCAGGTCACCCTTTTGGGCACCTTTACTAAGATACCTTGCATCCAGTCGACCGGGAAAGTTGCGGTGTCCCAGATATTATGAAATAAACGATGCAGTAGTTGAGCGGATGTCATGGGGTCAGCTTTGAGCATCTCGGCTGATATGCGGTCGACCCCTGGGGCTTTATTCGATTTCATGCTTTGGATGGCTGTTTGAATCTCTAGCAGTGATGGAGCTTCGGTATTGACGCGTGTTATACGTCGGATCCTAGGCAGATCATGCCGAGGTGGTGATGGCCTGGCTGGCACTTGAAAAATTGTTCGAAGTGCTCGAACCAGCGTTTCAGCTGGTCAGTTGGGTCGGTCAATAACTGATCATTCGCGTCTTTCACAGGCATCGTTGCATTCATCTTCGCCCCGCTTAAGCGTCGTGAGATATCGTAGAGGAGGCGAATGTCCCCGGTTGCGGCGGCTCTCTCTCCTTCGTCGGCCAGAGAGTCTGCCCACGCTCGCTTGTCCCGTCGACATGAGCGTTTTACTTCCTTCTCAAGAGCCGCGTATCGTTGGCGGGCTAGAACTTTGGCTCCTCTGGTTTTTGATCGCTCTATCGCGGCTTTGGCTTCTCTTCGCTCCTCTATCTTCCTCCAGGTCTCATCGGTGATCCATTGTTTTCTCTGGGTGCGTAGTTCGCCCAGATTGTTCTCGCTGGTGGCGATGAAGGCATTCTTGATGGCGGTCCATTGGTCTTCCACGCTGCCACCTTCCGGAATATCTGCAGCACGCGTCTCCAGTTCTTCAACGAAGGACCGTTTCACCGTGGCATCTTCCAGTCGGCGTGTGTTGAATCGTCGTCCAATTTTTTCCTCCTGCCGACGAATCCGGGCAATGCGCAGGCGTATTTCGCCGATGAGGAGGTGATGATCAGACGCGATATCGGCACTACGTTTATTCCGTACATCAAGAAGGCTCCGTTTCCATTTTCGGCTGATGCAGATGTGGTCGATTTGATTTTCTGTAAAGCCGTCACGGGATACCCACGTGACCTTGTGAACTGGCCGATGAAGGAAGAGCGATCCCCCAATCAACATGTCATTATTAACACATAATTCTGCGAACAGCTCTCCGTTTACGCTCATTAATCCGAGACCATGGCGTCCCATAATGCGCCCATGGTTCGAGTTGTCGGATCCGATCTTCGCATTGAAGTCGCCCATACAGATCTTGATATCACTCTTCGGAATCCCATCTACGATAGAGTTCTCTTTGTCTTGAAGATAGGCAGCATCGGTTGGCGCACAACCTTGGATTATAGTAAGGTTTCGGACCCGTGTTCTAAATCTGGCAACGATTATCCTTTCACTTATAGGTTCCCACTTCATAAGCGCAGAGTGTGCCTGAGCGCTTAGTAGGATGCCAACTCCGCGTTGCCGGGGAGCGTGTTCACCTCGTAAACCAGAGTATAGCAGAACTTGTCCCGACGGCGTTCTGTGTTCTCCAAAGTTTGGCCAACGGACTTCACTCAGTCCCAGGATCTCAAGCTTCATGCGGTGTGCCTCATTGGCAAGTTGTGCCAATTTACCCTGCTGGGCTAGGGTTAAATCGTTCCATGTTCCTATTCGTGTCCGTTGTTTCGCGCTAAGAGTCGTCGCCGTAAAAATCAGTCCATATTCTTTCATTATCGGATTTTCGAACAAATTGGTGTTTCGGGAACAGTAGGTTGTTGGCCCAAGTTTCTCTATCCACCGGGATGGGGCTGCCATCTTAGGTATAGCTTCCGGGGAATAGCATTTCATACTCAGCCGCTGGATGCCAGAACAGACGCTGTTGGACGCTCGATCAGTCGGGTCAAATTTGTTTAAAGTCCTACCCAACACCAGGACTAGGCTAGTGCGCTTTGAGCGGCACACGGTCGCTTTGATAGGGCCTGCTTGGGGACACATGCAGCTTTTTATAGAAGTTCAACAGTGCCCACTGTCGAACCCCACCACATCCAAGGCAGACTCCACAGGACGCACCCTCTCACTCTAGCTGATGTCAGAAGGACAACAGTGCCCAGGCTGCACTACCAGCTAAGTACGCAACCCTTAGCTGGCGGTCAATTGTCATCGGAAGACCCGTGGAAGCGTGAGTATTGGAACTTGTGAGGACCAGAGCTATGTTATTACAAATTTTAAGCTCAAACTAAAGTTTTTCGAAAATTTCCTTTTGTGGAAATATTTTTATTCGCTACTAAGAGTTCATTATTTCACCCTACCCTACAATTATGTTGGGGAGCTTTTGTTATTAGCAGTAGCTTCTAACTGAACATCGGAATGAAAAACTAGCCATCGTTACCAAAATTTACGGTAATAGTTATTAAAAAAATAAATGAGCACATTCTTCACTTTGCCTTATATATAAATATAACAAATATAACAGAGATCACCTGAAATACTTGTTATCATTCCACACCTATTTGTAAGGACGTGGCCGTGGTAGTTGTTGATTAATAAAATACACAAATGCAATGGAATTTGCAACGTGAAATTGGTAAAATATCTATATCGTCCTAATTCAATCAATTTAAATTCATCATAAGATTGGAATAATTCAAAGACTTTCTGCCTGCATCATTAGTAACCTTCTTTAAGCAGCAAATCATTTGAGAACTGCTAACTTACATTTCAGATACTCAAATTATCTTACTGCTGTACAGCATCAGTAAAATCCGCATACCTTGAGTCGAACAAATATAAATACCGGGATATTTAATAACATGTATTTGAATCTAAAGACTTCTTGTTGATTTTTCAGTTTCTTACAGTTCAAATAATAATCCATTTTGTCCAAAAAATAATGCCAGGTTCAATACTTTTCGTAGTAGCCATTGAAATAAGCTTTTCCAGTTTCCTGGGAAAACTGCGAAAAAACATGCTCGGTCAAATTTGTTGAATGTTAATGCGCCTTCCGCCTCTTGTTCAATTCCATCCCCTACACTTAACTCCACGTACCAAGGGCAGAAAATGGTTTGTTAGCGAAGATCTAACAGCTTAATACGGACATCTCATCACTCGCTTCTCAGACTGACAATTCACATCAAGTTTCCATATAACAGAGATCACCCGAAATACTTGTTATCATTCCACACCTATTTGTAAGGACGTGGCCGTGGTAGTTGTTGATTAATAAAATACACAAATGCAATGGAATTTGCAACGTGAAATTGGTAGGGTTACTGCTCCTGGACTTCATCTCATAGCTCCGATATTGGTCCTACGAAAAACAAAGCAATGAAAAGGTATTTGATTTGTTTATTATTTTTGTAATTTTTTTCAGCAGTGAGCATCAAAAAAGAAGCGAGTAAATTGGTGCTGTATTTCTTTGTTTCGCGATGAGATGAATATATGTTCAGTGAGATTGAAAACGGAACAGTTCCCCTAAATCAATCTAGTCAGCCGATCATATGATTCAGTGTGCGGTTTCATCATATATAACTTTTAAAACACGCCTTCCTGGCCTGTTTTGTCCCAATGTACCTTAATAAATATAGAATCAATGAAAAATATGACGTACAATATTCAATGGACTTCTAAACACGAAAAAAAAAGTCCATATAATCGAGGTAAAAAGTCCATATAATCGAGGGTCCATATAATCGAGGTATACCTGTAATAGCTGTTTATGTTCACATCTTGCGAAATTGTTACCAGCTGTTCAAACACACAAATAGCATAATTGAAATTTACTGCGAGCGTGTCAACTACGCTCGATAGCTATCTAAAATCGACCAGTTATGCCCAGATATACCCAAACCAGATGTTCTAGGCTCTCCAAACTGTTCTGGAGATTGGATCAATTGGTCTACCAGGTCAACTGCGCTCTATAGCTATCCAAAAGGAAGACTTTCCGGAAGAATTGCAGGAAGGGCTTTCGGAGGAACTTCTTGCGGAGCTTCCGGAGGAATTCCTGGAGTAACTCAGTTTTCGGAGTGGCTTTCAGTCGTGAATAGTAGCGTTGACAATTTTATTTCATCGCCGACGTTTCGAACCGGGGATGAGATGTAATCACCCATCCTCTGGCTGCAAAACACCCCCTTTAGTGTGTGACAAAATTAGTGTCGAAAAGTGTTCGAAGTGAACTATATTTTTTGCAATGGGGCCAGAAATAATTTCCACTTATCAAGTGACAAAACTTCGTACGAATATAGCAGTAATTAACAAATCGACTGCCATCGAGCCGTGAAGAAGATTCCATCCCCTAATCAAAACGTCGGCGATGAAATAAAATTGTCAACGCCATTATTCACGACTGAAAGCCACTCCGAAAGTTGAATTACAAAATTTACAGTCGAAATTCATCCACTTCCTGGAGTAACTTCCGGAAGAATTCCTATAGGAACTTTCGGATGAATTATTGGAGAAACTTCCGGGAGGAACTTCCGTAGGAATTCCTGGAGGACTTTCCGGAGGTATTCCTGGAAGAACTTCCGGATGGATTCCTACAATGAATTCCTATTGAAACTTCCGGAGGTATTCGTGGAGCAGGAACTTCGAGAAGAATTCCCGGAAAAACTTCTGGAGGAATTCCTGGAGGAGCTTGCGATCAATTGGTATTACTGATCTTCAATCGTCGTCGTCGTAGTAATCGTAGTAATGAGAATCGAGAATATTTGATTTGAGAAAAACTGAGTAGAATATCAAACGCATGGGCTCTACGGATTTGTATGGTCATGACTGATTGATCTCAGATACAGTAGACGTTCGATAACTGCAAGTTATTTAACTGCAATGCTTTTTAACTGCAATTCGATAGTTGCAACAGTTTTGCAGTTATCGGACTGCTAAACTTCAAACTGATGTCAGACTCAATGACAGCTGCATTGCGCTGCACATTTAGATGCACTTTTTTTGCATTTGACGTCGATTGACAACCGTTTGACGTCTAGAATGTGTTGCAGTTATCGAACGGCATTCGTTAACTGAAAAGTAAACATTTTGCAGCTATTGAACGGCCACTGTAGCTATCGAGTGCAGTTGACCTGGTAGAACATTTGATCCAAACTCCAGAACAGATTGAAGAGCCTAGAATATCTGGTGTGCGTATATCTAAGTTTCAAATCTTACGTGTGGAATCTGCGGACTTGTAGGGACTTGACTTATTGATTTGAGATAGTTTTCGCGCGCAGTTGACCTCGTAGACCAATTGATCTAAACTCCAGAACAGTTTGGAAAACATAGAACATCTTGTTGGGATATAACTGAGTCGCATGACATGACTGGTCGATTTCGAATAGTTATCGAGTGTAGTTCACCTGGTGGACCAAATAATCCAAACTCCAGAACAGATTGTAGAACCTAGAATCATACGCACGGGCTCTACGGACTTGTATGGGCATAACTTTTCGATTTCAGATAGATTTCGAGTGCAGTTGACCTGGTAGGCGCATCGATCCAAACTCCAGAAGAGATTGGAGAACCTGAAACATCTGGTTTGGGTATATCTGAGCTGCAAATCATACGCGTGGGTTCTACGGACTTGTACGGAGATGACTAGTTGATTTCGGATAGCTAGTTTGGAGAACCTAGAACATCTGGTTTAGGCAAAACTGAGTGGAATATCGTACTTATGGCCTTTACGAACGAACATGAACATGACGGGTTTCCATTGGCACGGGTTTTCGTAGTTTTCTTCGGCAAAATTTGCATATTTCATCAGTTACAGAGGTCATTTTGGAGTCGCTAGAGATGTCCAGAAGAAACATATTGTTCACACATAGTATAGTCAATGCTAGAATAGCGTTGTAAATTTTTTTTAAATTATTTTCTGTTAGTGTTGTTTCCACTATAATATGTCATGTAAAGTAAATTTTACTATATTTTGGAAAAACCACCCTTACTCACGCCCCTCTAGGGTAAAAAATGAGAATCCCTAGAAACAAAACTCGACAATAAGGTGAGACTACATGAGATGGGTAAAACATCCCTAAACGAATTATTGTGAAAATCGGTCAAAAGACGGCTGAGAACCAGCTGTTTGAATATTTAGTTCCCATGATTTTCTGATCACAGTATTCGGCGTGTTAATAAAGTTCAAAAACAAAAATCACGCTTCTGAACTCGCCGTACAAAATTCTGTCACGTATCCTGTTTAACAGACAGACACCGCTTAAGGAGTCCTTCGTCGGAGCTTCATTCAGCACTTCCTCATTTATTAACTGCAAGGTTTCTAAGTTATTATTTTTGCATTTGTATATCATGATACTTCTATGCTGGGGTATGGTATTCTGGGAATTAGGACATTCTGGAAAATATCTTTCGAGAGATGGGATCATTCTGGGGAATGTCTTTCTGGGAATTGGTATTCTGGGAAATGGTTTTCTGGATAATCTCTTTCTGTGCAATGGGCTTCTGAGGTATGACATACAATCGTAATAACATTGACCAAATAAGAATTTCATGCAGACTGTTGCACCACAATTTCTCGAATAATCAGAAAGGACTACAGGGGATTCCTGTAGAAATTATTTTAATTCCTGAAGAGATATTACCTTATTTACAATGTACACACCAGCCTATAGTTGATATCTCTCTTTCTCGATCATCCTTATTTAAAGGCATCAAGGCCTAATTAGGGATGGAACGATACCACTCAGGTATCGATACTTTTATTTTCAAGTAGTATCGAATAAAAGTATCGATACCACTAAAGTATCGAATTAAAAGTATCGATACTACTTGTATCATATGAGTACTACGGTGGTTCAAAAAATCGATTTTGCTCCACAGCGCTTATCTGATTCTGTATCACGTTCTGAGTGTCCTCTGAAAATTTGAGTTCATTTGGATTAAAACTGATTTAGCACAAGCCGTTTCAAGTTTGTATGCAAATTAGTATGGGGAAATTTATTCTTTTATTATACTGATAATGACGCTTCCTCCATAAGCACAGGTTGAAAGAAAACCAAGCAGCAAAAAATACTTGTCATAAAACGAGTTTGTACTATTCTATTTAATTCCACTACTTTATTGTAGCTTTGACAGTAAGTCAGTAAGACAGTAAGGCCGTCTTCAGTGTTTCGTACTTGACTCGACTAAGAGACACTGGAAACGGCCTTACTGTAGAGATCGAAATACGTATCTGTCAAAAGTACAATAAAGTAGTGGAATTATATGGAATAGTACAACTCGTCATAGGACAAATAAATACATACAGCTTAAAATAATTTTCGTAGCAAAAAATAAATACTTGAACGCATTTATTCGATTCAAATGAATGTTTCTATTTAAGTTTATAATATTTCATAGATTTTGAATTGAGTACTCAATTGATTCAACTACTTCGATACTTACTTGGTATCGGTATCAAAGTATCGATTCCAAAAGTACTTGGTATCGAATCAAAAGTATCGAGTATTTACTCGTATTTACTTGTATCGATTCGTCCCTAGGCCTAATACGTTTTTATTTTCTTTCTTCTCCCATATTTCAGATCCGTCATATAGAACCAGCACCAAATTGTTTTGCTTTCGAACACAACCACGAAAAATGTAAAATATCTGTTTTTAATAAACATGTTGTGCGCACATCAATCTTTTGTTTTGTTTTGTCCCACCTTTTGGCTCAGAATTAGCATCCTAACTCATGCATTGGTTACTTTTTATAATTCTAGGACCCAATAAAACAGTTAAAGTGAGAAATCTACATACCATGCTTGATCAACAACCGTCCGCTCCACCCCTGGATCAAGTTGGCAACTACGACATCTACTCCCAGCTGCAGATGGTTGCCGATAACTACACAAACTTTGTCCCACCAGCGGTTCAGCTGGAGGACTCCCAAGCTGTGATGGGCTTTACATTCCCACTGGCCTCCGAGAACGATATCGATCGGTTGGAGATGGCCGTGCAACAGAGCAGCCTAATACGGGGGCAATATGTAAGGTTTTGATGTGATCTAGTACTTCATTTATTTCACTGGATAATTTCCTTTTTTGTAGGTGCAATTTCTTAACTTGGCAAAGCCAATCCAGATGACTATCGTTCAGTCGTTTAATAAGTTTTTCTCGGACCATTCGATGACCAATTTCAGCTACTATGGTGTCGAACGTGCCGAGTATCCTAAGACCCCGAAAAAGTCCATGAAAAAGTACAACGTTTTCACGGTCTGCATGTTAGGTATGTTCATGGAGGTTATGATACTTTGTTTTATTCAAACTAAGGTGGCTTTTCGATTTTGCAGAAGCGTGGCAATCTCACGGGATAACCAGTATTAGCCTAGTAGAACAGTTGAAAAAGGCAATTTATCACATTAGTCGGCGACGTTATACTCGAAATCAGGTGCTCAAGAAGAAGATGCGACTTCTAGAAGGGATTTGATCCGTTTTATTGCAGCATTATTTCCATTTTAGAAATAAAACCCTATTTTTGTAAACTGTGTTGTTTTTGAACAGTTTAAAGAAAAACTTTTGTGCACTAAATGAAAGTACCTAATCTTTGCTTTGTAATCTGCCCATAGCATCACTTATCCATGACTCGTCTCAAACACATCGAATCTCGTCGAGTCGGATGAACAACCCCGTGAAAACATATGGCCTACAGCGAGGGAAAGGTTTCTCTGCGGTTCCGTGGAGCGTCGAAGGATTTCAATTTCCCTTGCATAATGAGCACGAAATCGAGAGGTTAGAAGAGGCTATTGTCAATGACGCGATTCGTGAACAGTATGTAAGTATTTTTCTCATTTCTATTACAACATTTAAAAAAATCAAACTCAACGCCTGAAAGTTTTCAGAAACTTGAGATCATATTTGACCTCATATCAATTTTATTATTCAGAAAAACAAATTTCATGAGCGTATTGATGAATATTTGAGAGTTTTTATACGAGATTTTGAATTATTGTCATACAGTCTATCATCATAAATTTCACTATTCTACTATGTATATGAGCTTTGGTAGTTTTAAATGTATTTTTATAAATAAATTGGCCTATAACTGAATGTATTTACAGATACGATACCTTTCGGCAAAAAAGCTTCCTAAGGTGGATCTCGTTGAAGGTTTCTCCCAATTCTTCGCAGATACGGCCATGACCAACTTCAACTGGAACGGAATTGCGAACCATCGCTTCCCAAAGAAGGCCATGCGGTCCTACAGTATTTTTACCAGCTGTATGTTGGGTGAGTTCACTCTGTCAATGGTGCATCTAGTACTGCAATTATCAATACGCAATCTATTTTCAGAGGCTTGGAGCGGCGAAGGCCTTACAGAGGAATTGCTTCAGCTAAAACTGAAACGAACCGTGGAGAAAATCAACAATCGACGCAACGTGCAACACTCGAAACGTCGTCGAAAGGCAAGACTGTTAAATGCGGAAATAAAAAATGCTCAACATTAGATTTTTCCAATTATTTCATTGAAATGTCATGTCCTAGTGCAACGGTGTTACGCTTATGATAAGATATTATCCACGTTTATTTCAAGCTTTCAAAGTTCCTAAAGTGTCGATCCGGCGAGATTTGCATCACAATGTAGTCACCCACGTACCGGGCTTCCAGTTTCCCATCCGAAGGGAGGACGATCTGGAAAGGCTGGAATTCCTTGTCAAGAGCAATCCCCTCGTTCGTCATCAATATGTGAGTAACAATCATAAACTTTTATCTTGACGAGTTTCCACATTTTTTTTTAAATTTCAGGTAGGATATTTGGCGACCAAGAAGCCCCGTACTGTTTCAATTGTGCAAAGCTTTCGTATGTTTTTCGCGGACGAGGCCTTGAGACGATACAACTGGAACGGACTCGACAGCCCTCGGTATCCGAAGCGACCGATGAAGAATTACGACATTTTTACAACGTGTATGCTAGGTACCATTTGCAGTACTAGAATATTGGATTTCAGTAATCACGTTTAGTAATTGTTTCACAGAAGCATGGCACCCTCATGGCGTTAATTGGGAGGAGCTTAAGTCTATGCTGCGGAGAGCCATCCACAAAATGAACAACCGTCGCTACTCAATTGAGTGCCATAGGCGCAAAAAACTAGCTTGTGCCTCTATGTTTGATCTGACGTGATTTCTTTGCATTGAATAAAATTAACTAGGCCAAGAATTCCGCGCAAAGCATAACCAAATCGAGAGTATAAGTATTTTCATATAGTGATTTCACCCTCATACATTCGGTTTGTACAATTAAATGAAGAAGAAGATCTAGTACTGTCTTTCTCCATTTTTAAACACTTCAGCACTTACGTGATGTATGAAGTGAGACTGCTATTTGGTGATGAGTTGGATGAAAATGTAGATTTTTCTGATCTATGGCCTGGAACAACTTGGATATTTTAGCAGATTGTATGTCATACCCCAGAAACCCATTGCCCAGAAAGTGATTCCCCAGAAATTAATTCCCCTGAATGCACTACTCCCCAGAAAACCATTCCCCAGAATACCACAATCCCCCGAAAGACATTTCCCAGAATGCCTCCATCCCCCGAAAGATATTCCCCAGAATGTCCTAATCCCCAGAATACCATACCCCAGAATGCACCATTTCCTAGCTTAGACTAAATACTAAGGTACAGTGGGGCAAGTGGGTAAAGGAAATCGTATATTTCATGTTCATCAAGTCATAAAAGTTGAAGATAATATTGAAATTGATCATATTTATGACATAACCAATCTTCTATCCAATCTTTATATGCCTGCGAACAAGATCATTGAAAAATACTTTTAGGATACAAAATATTTGGAAAACAAAAAAAATCGGTTTCAATATTTCACTTGCCCTACATGTGGGGTAAGTGAAAAAATTATTTTAAAAGAGGATTTTTCAATATAAGAACACATTTTCTGTTCATATATTTCATGCAAATGATAATTATACTGAATATAGCATAACTGTCATCTGTTGTGGTGTGTTTGTTTTGACACCATGAAAGTCAAAGGGCACTAGAGTGCCTCCGTTAAATGATTTTCATATTTTTATGTTTTCTTTGATTGATTTTTTTGAGATCTAATATCTTATCTCCATTTGTGTCTAACACTACTTTCTATTTCAGGTTTATAGTAAGATAATGAACCTTGGCGATAATGCAGAGAAATTATCTTTGAAATATTCATCAAACCTGGAATCATATCGTGTTTCATTAACAATCCACTTATGATTTCAGTAGAAGAGTCTACATTACCAAATAAATAAATTTTATAAAATTTCAACCAAATAAATCATAATTGTTGATATATTTGCAATAGTAGATATTCTTGTATTTAAGCTGTATAAATAACATTTTTTCACGAATTATTTATCAAACATAAATTATTTAAAACACTGACACGCTTGGCACTTTGGGTTCCTGATTTAGTATTACCACGTATCACTGTAATAACCAAAAGCCTTCGAATGAGTTCAAATTGGTATCATTGGTTTATATACGCTTAATTGAAATTATTTGTATTTGAAAAAATAAAGAAATGCATTCAGTGTCGGAAATTTTTCACTTGCCCCACCCATGGTAGAAAACAGGCAAAGCAATAAAATATTTTTTTTTCCAAATTTATGATGTTCTTATCAATATTTTTGTGGCTGGAATTCAAAACTATAAAGAAAACCAACTTATCAATGCACTAATTGAATGTGTTATGGAAACCAACATAAAAAAAATATTTGTATTTTTTGACACGCAAAACAACTTGTGTAAAAGATGAACTTGAAAGGTTAATAAACTTTTACTCTCGCATGTTGAAATGGTTCATTATTTCATGTTTCACTTATTCAACGCATGTATTTGAATGGCCTTGTATGATTGTGAAGTGAAATTAAATAATTCTGTGCTTCATCAGTGACATACTTGCGTTTTTTTCACTTACCCCATTTACCCACTTACCCCACTGTACCTTAATTGCTTCATCCCGGGCAAATGCGTACTTTTAAAGAAGGAGTCATTTACTCTTCTGCCTTTTTTCCTGGCAAATGCATACTTTTGAAGAAGTAGTTATCTACTCGTTTGCCTTTTTCCGGGCAAACGCATACTTTTAAAGAAGAAGTCATCTGCTCTTTTGCATTATCCCGGGCAAATGCGTACTTTTAAAGAAGGAGTCATCTACTCTTTTGCATTATCCCGGGCAATTTCGTACTTTAGAAAAATGAGTGATTTAGTCTTTTACCTTTTCCGGGCAAATGCATACTTTTGAAGAAGTAGTTATCTACTCGTTTGCCTATTTCCGGGCAAACGCATACTTTTAAAGAAGGAGTCATCTACTCTTTTGTCAGGTAAATACATACTTCTAAAAATGGAAATCATATATTCCTACGACCCATTGCATTTCATACTCTTTTCAACGATTATGCCAAATGGTCATTATGCCAAACGGCATTATGCCAAATGGCATTATGCCATATGGGCTTCCCCCAATATACCGCCGGAAATAAGTATAAAGACAAGCATGATTTTCATACATTTTCATCATGATTGAGGATCGATATCTCGATTCGTAGCGATTCGATTTGGCTGAAATTTTACTAGGCACCTGTTTTTAACTTGAACTTTGGATCTTTGAGTAAATTTCATACATCTCTGTTGATTTTGACCTCAAAATCTGGAAATAATTATAAAGACACCACTTTTTTATATGGAGCTCCATACAACGGAACTGTCTTTATAATTATTTCCAACAGAAACGCGTATAACCAGAATATATGCATAAATATAACTATCATTGAATAAAAATTCAAGTCATTTTACGCTTGTTGGCAAAAAATCAGCCCAATCGAATCGCTAAGAATCGAGATATTGACTTCCCAATATGGCCATTCTGTATGGAAACCGAGCTTGTCTTTATACTTATTTCCACCAGTGTATGAACAACGAGTATAATGGATTATATGCTCCTTCGTATTATATGTGAGCCCTAACAAACATATCAAATGGGCTCCATTCCGGGCAAATGCGTGCTTTAAAATAACGCAGCATATATCGTTTTGCCTTATTCCGGGCAAATGCGTACTTCATTATAAGTATTTTTGCATAGAAATATAGTAAGGTACACTGGGGGAAGTGGAAAAGGAAAAATCGATAGTGCATGTTTGAATTAGTGTAAAACCAGTTTAAATGATTTAAATGCGTTCAATCAAAATGGGCTATCAAAAACAGTCAATTTTGCACCAACTGTGCGGTAATTCATACCATTTTGGTCGCTTGAAATTTATGGAAATAGATTTTAAAATTAGGAGTGCTTTTTCCACTTTCCCTAGTGGGATGGGGTAAGTGGAAAACACATGTTGCCTTGACCTTCAATAGTGATGAGTAGTTACATATAACTAAAATCAATAGGATAATAACTCTGAGTATGTTTTGTGGAATAATTTCATTACCTCAACGGACTAGATCCTCAAGGAATTCTCGTAATAGCTAGAGGAGGGCTGGTTTTGCCTTCTCGGATACTAAGTGTACATAAAGTCTATATGCTCGCCCCAAAGATGAACATTTTAAAGGAAAAATGGGACTTACAGGGTTATAAACTAATCAACTTAGTTTAACGAATTGAGATGATGTCTGTATGTGCGTATTTGTATGTATGTGTGTTCGCAAAGCACGTACAAAATTATCAGCTATTCTTAAGCACTTGTCCTTAACCGATTTGTTTGCAAAAAATTGCATTCAACGGCGAAACTTGTTAGGAATAAAAATCAATGTGAATTATACAATATATTTACCTATCAGTGCTATTTTTAACTTTCTTATATATTTTTTTCATATGGAAAACATGTGAAAGGCATCAGTACCGATAGGTGGATTAATCAGGCATTTTCTCATTTATATGAGTCCTATCACCACTGGAATCACCATGATAACAAAGAAGGAACATATTAAGATTCACAGCTATCGAAATAAACCATGGAAGGAAGAAAAAATTGCGTAATTAGAACATTATCCACTTCCCCCGCAGTGTTTGATACCTGGGGTAAGTGTAAAATCTTTGAATTATTTGCTTTCTTGGTACAAACCACTACCAATTGAATGGGATTAGTTTAATTGTATTGTAATGGTCACCTGTGATATAAATTCACTTGAAAAAAGAACAATTGGTGCAAATAAGAATTAATTTTATGAATGCAAATATCAATTTTTCGCGAAATCTAAAATTACAGTTCAAGCGTTAACCGTGTTAGTGTATGTGTTATACAAATTTCAACATAGTATTAGTGTGAGCATCAAAGTATAACATTGCATGATGCTATGATGTGGTGAAAACTGTAAAGTATGTACAATTCCAATTTTTCGAGTCGATTTTTACACTTACCCCCTTTTTCCACTTCCCCCAGTGTACCTTATCTAGTATTTTTAATTTATAGAAATGACAGCGAAAAACATAGTTTCTTAGACTGATACCTTTTTCTGGGGAACGGGTCATTCTGGGTTTTTGATTTCTGGGGAATGGGTCATTCGGGGTTTTTTTTCTGGGGAATGGGTCATTCTGGGGATTTCTTTTCGGGGAAATGGTGCATTCTGGGGAATATCATTCTGGAGAATTGGTCGTTCTGGGAAATGGAATTCTGGGAAATACCATTCTGGGGAACTGATTCTGGGGATTGGTATTCTGGGCATTGACCTACAACCTTTTAGCATATTTTATTATTATTAATCGTGTATATAAAATTGAGCTGAATGAAGTACTAGATTTCAAGCAATGATTATGTATATTTTAATTTATTTTATTTAAAAAGTTTTCTTTTAATGGTTCCATTTTTAACATAATATATCATTGAGAAAAGATTAAAATAATCAATGGACAAGTAATAGTGAATGTGTGAAATATTATTTTCTTCTTTCTAGGGAATAACTGAAATAAATAAACTCAATTTCTTATTCTGTTTCTCTAATGTTTCCTAGTGTTCGTGAATCATCGCAACATTGGCGCCATGGAAGCCTTACGCGCAGCTAAGGAGGCATTGAAGGCAAAAAATCGCATCTCTAAGAAAGTCCATACCAGAGGGGGCTTGCGCTTGAGCGGTGGGTTCAGAGTTAAGAATCTATCGTCACAGCCTAACACTAGACATGACAGATTTTAAGGATCGGCAAGTGGCTTTGCATCAGGTATAAAACGAACATATCAATCGTTGTACTAGATGTCAGTATTTAATAGGTTTTTGTAACACGTGACTTGGCCAGATACAGATTTCTAATACAAAAATCTATTATTTTCATAAAAACAAACTTTTACGCCGTAACAACATTTTTGAAATTCTTTTCTGTAAATGTTTGTCCACTTTTGTATCAGATGTTGTAATTATGTTTAAATTAATCAATAACAACACTTATTAAAAGTTGTTGTAGTTAAAAATACAATTAAAGCTGTAAAGGTAAAACTTCATTTTTATTTAAATTAATGATATGAGTGTATTATTTTCTGCGTGAGGTAAAACGCTTCCGCTTCCAAACTTAGAGGCGAAAGTATAGATTTGATAGTTTCGTTAGGACACGTCAGACATGAATTTTTCATAGAAGTGGATTTAACGAGAGCGGAGGACAATATTTGTGATGATATAAATCTCTCACGATCTTTCTTCTGCCAAGCTTTCGTATGGAGAGGAAGGGAAGAGTATCAGTGTGGAAGCTGAGAGCCAGTGGATAGATGTCAGCTTTCACACTGATACTCTCCCCTCCCTCGTCTTGGTAGAATGAAGGTCATGAGATTTATATCATCACTTGCCATCCGCTCCCTTTCAAATCCACTTCTATGAAAAAATCTCCATAAGGGGTCGTTCAAAAATGAAATCACAGGTTTTAGATTTTGTGACAGTACATGTACTAGGTATACAAAAAAGCGTGACAGAGGGGGGAGGGGGTCTAGAAATCCCCAAAAGTAGTGGACGTCATATTTGAATCGCCCCATATCTGTCGTATCCTCACGGAGCTATAAAATCTATACTTTCGCCGCTTAATTATCATGAACATGAAAGTTTAAATTTGGGAAATCATATTATTCATGCTCATATCGCTTGAGAGAATGACTGGGTCGAATGTGAATTTATTGACTAATACCACTTCCTTTGCTTTCAGGACTTATGGAACTCGACCGTGATCGTGACCGATTATCAAAATCACACCAACGACCTAAAAACAAAAAAAAAAATAATGGGAGGATCACACCTTGAGATGGCGAAAGTTGTTCTAAGGTAATTTTCGTTTTTCACGTTTCTCAAAAATGAGTATTTTTATTGTCCATTGTTTTCTGTATTTTGCTACAAAACTAATCGCAGTGATCGGTTACTAGACAAAGCAGACAAACTTTAGGGTTACTGAGCCGAATACCGATCCGATATAGGAAATTTGGTGGTAGAAGGTGTATGTAGTCCCATAAATTAAACGAAAAAAAAATGGTAACTTGGCTTAGAAACCTCACAGTAGATAACTGTGGAAGTGCTAAATGAATTACTAAACTGTGAGGCGACTATTCCAGTTGTGAAAAGTGTTGTGAATCATGTTGAGGAATTCAATAAAAACATTATACACTCAGTTTTTTTACACGGTTTTGTTTTAGTCGTTTAAGACCTTTAACCCTACGAAAAAAATCAAAGAAAATTCGGGGGTATTTAAAAAGCTGTGAAAGTTCAGGTTCACTGAGAAATTAATGAATTCCAACCGCGTAAAGAAAAACATGGGTGTAAGTGATACTAAATTAAATAGAACAAGAAAGATATAGCAATGAATAACAGCTGAATATCCGGAATAAATTGATTGTAAACATTTCTTTGTTTTTCAGATTTCGACCCGCTGGGAGCACAAGGACAGTTGGGAGGTTGAATCGCTGATGTTTCATCATATTATTTGTCACGACTTATACATTAAAAAATGGAAATTGAAAAGAAATAAATTAGTACTGTTTTTATGTTTTAGTACCAAATCCAAGATTTCGGTTTTCTACAGGAGTTGTTCAGAAAGTCGACCACTTTATTACCGTCATAAAATGTTCATTCTTTTCGAATGTTGATAATTTCAGCGAAAATCGAATCGTTGAGACTAATGATTCCCATCTTGGAGGCTGAGCAAATGACCAACGCGTTCAGGAGCCCTCTCACAACGCCACCGCTCTATGCTTGCAGCTCGGATTATGTGTACGGTAATTTAATGTTTCCGTGTGTAAACCTAGAACATTTGGAAAACCTCGAGTCTGCCGTAAGGGAGTCCGGAACCGTTAGGGAGCAATACGTAAGTTTCAGCATTTCAACAACATGATAGTACATATCTCTTGAGCCTACATAATTACATGATTGTACGACATTTCGCGGTAAAACATTCCGCGGTAAACCATTTCGCGGTGTTCCAGCTCGCGGTCTGCCACTTCGCGTTCAGATCATATCGCGGTATAACATTTCGCGGTTTATATTATTTGGCGGTATACCATTCCGCGGTTAGTACTATTTCGCGGTGAACTTTTTCGCGGTCAATACCAATTCGCAGGTTTAATTTTACTAATATTACAAGTAGCTCAATAATGTGTTCTTTAGCTTTGAAAAGCCTCTAAACTCACCTAATTTTAATGTAAAACGAATAATCATTGAGCTTACACCAGAAGTCTGGTGTAAGCTCAATGATTATTCGCTTTACAAACAAGTCTTGTTTAAATTTTAATCCCAACAAAAAAATATGTAGATGCAAAACATATTGGCAAATGCGACTATGTAAAGAAGGCGAAACAACACACTTTGCCTTATACCGGGCAAATGCAAACATTTGAAGAAAGCAAAACAACACACTTTGCCTTATACTGGACAAATGCAAATATTTAAAGAATACGAAACATCACAATTTGCCTTATACCGAACATAATGCGAACATTTAAAGAAGGCAGTACATGATATTTCGCCTAATACCGGCTAACATTTAATGAAGATACATTTTGCCTTATGAATCATTTTTAGTCATTCCATCTTCTGAGTTCTACCAAAATAAATAGACAAACAGCGAGCTTTATCATTAGTGTATCTTGATGACAAAGTTCACACATCTAATCATCATATTGACAAGTATGTATGTTTTTGGAAATAGCATAAAATAGTTCGTAAGAGAAAAAAGAAAAATGAAAGGGAAACGCTTTAAAGAAACGGTCATATAAAGAAGAGGAAATTAAGAGTTGGTAGAAAAAAATGGAGAACTCTTAAAAATAAAAAAAGGTAAAAAGATAAGCTAAGCTTGAATACCTCGAAACGAAGCACCGCGAAATTGTAAACCGCGAAATTTTATATACCGCGAAATGGAATACCGCCAAATTGTATAAACCGCGAAACAGATTACCACCAAATGTTACAGACCGCGAAATGGTACACCGCGAAATGGTTTACCGCGGAATGTTTTACCGCGAAATGTCGGACAACCTATCCAGACTATTACTATATAAATTATGTCGTTATTCACCCAGGTCAATTATTTGCGGGCCAGCCGGTATGAGTGTCAGCACGAAATAGAAAGAGTTCTAAATCGAATGTTTGAAGACAAGGCATTCATGGGCTATCCCTACACGACTGGTTCCCATGCCAATGCTTCCATCAAGAGCTTAGGACTTAATCTTGCCAGTTACGAAATATTTAACAGTTGCATGCTAGGTATGATGGTGTCAAACGTCAAAACATCATACAATGATTACTAACTTGAGATTTTCTAATTTTACCCACAGATGCATGGCCGGACCTGAACAAAAATACTTTGTATGAAAAGATTTCTGCATTTTTTGGCACTACTTGTACCAATGGAGGTAAGAAAACATATGCAAATATCATGTTTTAAACATTTGCGAATATAATTTGCAAGAAATATCCAACTATGGACAATATTAGCCAAATGTCATCGTTCGTAAGTATGAGTAGATTTAGTTGGGTTTCGCTTTTTCTTTTCAATTTTAAGGGCGTCAACAAATGTGAGTGGCTGAAAGTTGACCTTCAATAGAAAGAAAATGATTGAGCTAATGAAACGAAATAAGACTTCTGACGGAAAAGGTCGAATCAAAAACAGGAATTTACGTACATCGTATTGCTTCATCACGATTAGAGCGATAATATGTCTGGTAGCGAATCACTTTTTAGCGTTACAAATCTTTCGACCAAAATTTCATTTTGTTCTTCAGCCATTGCTGGGTCGATTGGACGTTTGACATGGCGTTCCATCATGCCGTAGAACAACGTTATGATCATCGGAGAATTTGGCCTTCACCCAGGGAAGCATTTGGTCCTTTAAAATACCGATAAATAATTCGGTATTAATTTTAAACCATTAAACATAAATGAAAACAGGCCGCAGTTTCAAACAGTTGTGGCCACCAAGCCAAACATCATGACATCTGCCGGATTGGTTTGGAATTCAAACTTCATTTTCTCCATAACATCCACAATTTTCTTCGGTGAACCGGTCCAGGAGACATGGTTAGATGGTTTTGGGACATCATGGGTTATCCAAAACGTCCTTAAATTCAGAACCTACGATCTACAGCCACAGCAGTAGATTTTCCAGGTAACCGTAAGCATTTAAAAAAACTCGTACGTGCGACTATAACGCTGTCACAGTGCAAATATGCTTTATACTGCCTTATAGAGCCTGGATTAGATAGCTTTATATTGCCGAGAGCTGCTCACGTCGCCAGTCCTGAAAAGTTTAGATGATGCAGAATAGATAAAAAAACTATTTTACGTTCTATATTGACCATCCAGGAGCTGTACTGCACATGGTTAAATACATTTAAAAACTTTGTGTGACGAAAGAGCTACTTTCGCAGCTGTAGATTTCAAGTCTCAAAATCAAGGACAGTTTGGATGACTCAGAATATCTCAAAAATATCTTACGATATCCGTAGACCACCCAGAAGGTGTAATGGATATAATTAAATGCATATTGAAGCTTTGAGTACCGAAATGAGCTTTTAAGCAGCTAAGAGGTGAGCCAGCCTAGGGCTGAAAATCTCTCAAATAAAGACAAAAACAACTTTGAAGCAGCTGTAAATCTCAAGTCCCGAACTCAAGAACATTTCGGATTGCTCAGAATATCTCAAAACTATCTTACGATATTTGTTGACCACCCAAGAGGTGTAATGGATATAATTGAATGCATATTGGAGCTTTCAGTACTGAAAAACATATTTTCTAGCAGCTGTAGATAGCTCAAACCAGCTGTAGATATCAAATCCCAAACTCAAGAACAGTTTGGATTACCCAGAATATCTCAAAACTATCTTACGATATCCGTTGACCTCCCGGGAGATGTAATGGATATAATTGAATGCATTCTGAAGTTTTGAGTACTGAAAACTATGTTCTCGCAGCTGTAGATCTCAAGTTCCGAACTCAAGGACAATTTGGATTGCATAAAATATCTCAAAACTATCTTACGACATCTGTTGACCACCCAATATGTTATGGGTATAATTTAATGCATATTGAAGCTTTCAGTACTGAAAAATATATTTTATTGCAGCTGTAGATCTCAAGTCGCGAACTCAAGGACAGTTTAGATTGCCCAGAATATCTTAAAACTAACTTAAGATATCCGTTGGCTTCCCGGGAGGTGTAATGGATATAATTGAATGCATATTGAAGCTTTGATTACTGAAAAACGATATTTTTTGCAGCTGTAGATCTTCTTCTTCTTCTTATTGGCATTACATCCCCACACTGGGACAGAGCCGCCTCGCAGCTTAGTGTTCATTAAGCACTTCCATAGTTATTAACTGCAAGGTTTCTAAGCCAGGTTACCATTTTTGCATTCGTATATCATGAGGCTAACACGATGATACTTTTATGCCCAGGGAAGTCGAAAGAATTTCCAATCCAAAAATTGCCTAGACCGGCACCGGGAATCGAACCCAGCCACCCTCAGCATGGTCTTGCTTTGTAGCCGCGCGTCCTACCGCACGGCTAAGGAGGGCAGCTGTAGATCTCGTGTTCGAAACTCAAGGACAGTTTGGATTGCTCAGAGTATTTTAAAACTATCTTACTATATCTGTTGACCACTCAAGAGATGTACTGGATGTAATTGAATGCATATTGAAGCTTTCAATATTGTAAAAAGATTTCTTGGAGTTGTAGATCTCAAGGACAGCTTGGATTGCCCAGAATATCTCAAAACTATCTTATGATATCCGTTGACCTCTCGGAAGATGTAATGAATATAATAAAATGCATATTGAAGCTTTGAGTACAGAAAAACGATATTCTAGCAGCTGTAGATATTAAGTTCCGAACTCAAGAACTGTTTGTATTGCACAGAATATCTTGAAACTATCTTACGACATCTGTTGACCATCCAAGAGATGTAATGGATATAATTGGATGCATATTGAAGCTTTGAGTACCGAAAAACTGTACTTGCAGCTGTAGATCTCAAGTTCCGATCTAAAGAACAGTTTGGATGACGCAGAATATCCCAAAACGATCCAACGATATCTGTTAACCTCTCAAATAATGTAATGGTCATGATTGAATGCATATCGAAGCTTTGCGTACTGAAAAAAGGCTTCTGAGAAGCTGTAGATCTGTGGAGTCCCAACAAAGTGGGAGGGACTGCTAAAGCTGGGTATGGTGCCGATGCCTGGGTATGGTAAGAAGAAGAAAACATCTCCATACGGTATTTACGGAAAGCTAAGTCACATATATGTTGCAATGCAACCATTAGTGCATGAGTTATACTTTCAATTACCTAAATAAAATTCTGCCCCATTTTGCCCCTACATGTATGCAGTTAATGTCAAAATGCTCATTTTTTAACCGAAAATCGTCAATAGCTTCGTCAATATTGAAAATAAGAAGAAACTGTCTTCGAAAGGTTCATGTTTTTTATCGCGACGGACATCTTTGTAGAACATTTGAAAAATCTAAAAAATATATTGACGAAAGTATCGTGAAAAACTTGTTTTTTGGTGGTCGTTCATAAATAACGACCCATATCTCGACTTCCATAGCAGATAGAAATAAAATTTATATAGTAAAATTTTTCGTAGAAACTTTTTCTACAACTTTCTCGAAGACACCAATAATGTATCTTCATAATTGGAGGAAAGAGAATTTCCATCTCACTTTTAGGGGGATTAGCCAAAAAAAATTTTTTTACAGAATATGGAGCTTAACATACTGAAACTTTTCTCTGAAGTTACTGAGACTCTAAATTAACTTTTCATGGCCAAAACATTTTCGATCACGAATTCCTGGGTTAGAAAACACTGTGCGATGGGATGATTCCTTCTCTTCTATATAGAGCGGAATAATTGGATCAGTGTACTATATTTGGTTTTACGTAGTTTATGTCGAGCGGTCGTGTCTTGTATACAACCCCAAGATTATTTTTTTAACTAAGTCAGTTTGGTACAACGGCTAACTCTGTTCGGTTGGAACGCACTACTAATGACACATCTTGAATTGTCGCAACTCGCGTCACATCGCGTGTGTTCAATTTTGCGGTCCGGTTGGTGGCGGCCGACTGTTCGATTTCCTGCCACGATGTGTGTCCGTTTTCGGCGGTCACCAATGAGCCCAAATACGTAGAGCTCCTCAACCACTTCGATTTCGTCATTGTCGTTACAAACTCGTGGTGGGTGACCTACCGCTTTCTATAATGTACATCGTTTTTGACTGGTTGATGGCTAGTCCGATCCACTTAACTCCCCTGTTGTCTGATGTAGACTACCTCTATTTGCTCAAAGTTACGTGGCATAATATCAATATAATATGCTACAGTCCTCCTTATCGCCCTATTTGTCCAAGGGTCTAATAATAGTATAATTTAAATAAATTCTACTACACAAGCTTTTAATTTTTTTTTTTTATAATTTTCGTACTTTCTTTTATATCATTACAGGAATGTTGGAAAAAAAGGAAATGATGAATAAAACAAACTCCATCTTAGAGGTTGAACAGTGTAATGAAGCTGTTTTGGATTCTACATTCACGTCACCACCTTTTGGCTATAGTTCGGACTATGAGTATGATTGTTTGGTATTTCCCTTTAATAATTCCAAACAATTGGCATTGCTGGAAGATAACGTGAAGGGCAGCGTGGACGTGCGTGAGCAATACGTAAGTATAAATATAATTTTTACGATTTAAGTTACAGCATTACATAACAGATATAAGCCAGAATCAATTTTTTTGAAAATCTTGTGTAAAATACTAAATTGATATACTTTGACTCACTACTGCCATCTACTCAAATGATTGCGGAAGTACATACGGCCGAATTGATTAGCAAGTGTTGAACATAGCCAATACGTTTGACAATCGCCTTTGGGCTTTCACAATCGCCTTCACGTTTCACACAACAATTTTGGTTTTCTGTGAGCGTGAACATACACGCACATTTCCCTCACGCTTTTACCCAGTTTGTTTGCAATCACAAGCTCAGCTGTTACGGCAAAGTCAAATGGGATTATTTTCAACCACGAATCGTGCGTTCGTGTTCATGGGAAATATTGTGTCACCACTCACCAGCACTAAATTGTATTCCGACTTCCGAACTTACTTCCGACATCATGAACGTCTGGAACAAAATTTGAATTTGCTACCAACACATTGTCGGAAGAGCGTTCGGAAGTGTGGAAATCGACTTCCGAACATCAATTTGGTGCCAGCGACGTTGTCAGCGAGAAAACAAGCTCGATTTTTGATTGAGACCAGATAACACCGTGCAATGCTGCATATTTATTTTATTTTACCGTGTGAATCTCGTCGAGAGTGGGCCTTGCTGCCAGTTCATCAGCGTCATACAAACAGTTTTGGTCTAAATGCACGTAATATCGACAAGAGTGCAATGACCGTGGGGCCATCTCCAAACAATTGCTAAGGGAAGATCCATTAATTACGTAACGCTAAAATTGGTAAATCTCAACCCCCTCTCCACTGTGTCACACTTTTTATCATTTATTTTTTAATATGTCACACTTGGGGTTACCTCCCTCTCCCTCTAAATGTTACGTAATTTATGGACGCTCCCTAATTGCGTTTTCAATGAATACATTTGATTCAAAGGTTGCGGATTGACACATGTATCGGGTGCTAGCCTAAACATCTGTTATCTCATTACTCGAGCAGAGTCCGCTATCAGAATATTATCAACAAATTATGTTCTTGATATCATATTTAAAACATAGGGGAACTGTACCGGTTTTGGCCATGTTCCTAATTTGGCCAATTTTGCGAATAACTCCAAAAATAATGCAATTCGCAAGGATTTTAATAGTTCCAACAAGAGATATATCCCTCACGCTTCAACGCTGCTTTCAACTGATCGATTATTTTGGAAAAATATGTATTTTTTTGGGTTGGCCAAAATAGGCACTAAGTTGGCCAAAATCGGTGCACTTCCCCTATTTTGATTTATTATCTTTTAATAAATAAATCATTGATTAAACTGATACTGACAATATTTTTGCCTTTCCCGTATACAATGTATACGTAAAGGCTATATGTTCGCTCCAAAAACAAACTTTTTATAGAAGGCTCGGAGACCCATAGTGTTATATACAGGCATTGCAATATCATCTGAGCACAGGATATTATATTCGCTTATGCAAAGATATTATCCCTAATCAAAGAGCACTCTGGAAAGATATTATCATTTGAGCATTCAATGATGATCCAGATAGCCAGCGTGTTTCGGGGTTTGTCCACGTTGCGAGGGCGTTGCTACAACAAAAACAGTGAAAAAATGTTTCTCCATGGCGAACATTGCACTTTGTTTACTGAGCAGATAGATAACTAAGATCGATATCCCTGGATATCATCAGTATCTTTGCTCAGAAGATCGAATGATGGGATAAAATGCAATGCCTGGTTATATACCAATCAACTCAGCTCGACGAATTGAGGTGATGTCTGTGTGTGTGTGCGCACCAAAAGAGCAAAAAGTCTTGCTCACTTTTTTTGTACTTACCATTGATCGATTTCTTCGCAACAGGTTGCATTCGACGCAGTATTCTGCCCCCATTCCTATTGAAAATTCACCGGATCGGACAATGGGCTTGGAAGTTATGGCCAAAATACTTTTTCTCATAAAAAAGGGCTTAAAAAAGTCGCGCTCACTTTTTTTGTACTCACCCTTAACAGGTTGCATTCGACGCAGTATTCTGTCCCATTGTTTCGTATTGAAAATTGGCCGGATCGGACTATGGGCTCAGAAGTAATGCCCAAAATACTTTTTCTCATAAAATAAAGCGAGAAAAGTCTAGCTCACTTTTAATGCACTTACCCCAAACCAATTTCCCCGCAACAGGTTGCATTCGACGCAGAATCTTGTCTCATTATTTCCTATTGAAAATTGGCCGGATCGGACGATGGGCTCAAAAGTAATGCCCAAAATCTCTCCCAAAATACTATTACCGCACGAGAAAGGCATCATCACCGCTAGGTGGATTAATCTGTTTATTTTTTCGTAGTGTTTTCAAAAATAGTATTACAGACAGAATTCGTCCAAGTTTAGGAAAAAAAAAAAACAAATTGTTGGGTTGATTTGGGAACCCAATATGTTTCTAACTAATAGCCTAATAGGGAAAGTTTTAAACATCTTAGAGAAAATTGCAAAATTATAAGATATCTCGCGCTTTGTTTCATAGGGGCGTAACTGTATTGATCGATTTATATATTTTGTTAATAACTCAATTGTTTCAAAAGACACGCCATTATTGATTCTGGTGCAAGATACAATCATCCTTTATCACACCAAACCATGAAATCATCGACAAACTAGCGCAATTCGGTACAATAATAAAAAGAAAACATCGACGAAGATAAATCGATCAATACAGTTACGCCCCTATGAAACTAAGCGCGAGATATAGTTTTTTTTTCATTTAGGTATGTACTTTTATCGCACGAGGGTGTATATATGGTAAATCAATGTTGTTTTTAATGATAACATGTCTTTTAGTGTTTCATAGAGGTCTATTTATTTATACAGGGCAGCAGGGACTTTGTCCAAGGGCTTGACGACCCCTCCCCATGGCCACTGCGAGTTAGACCGGGACCATCGTCCCTAACCCCTAATCCCAAGGCGTCAAGCGACCCGTGCCGAGGGGATGAAATAATAAGCTAGGCCTTTAACGGAGCCTGTGGGGTACCTGCCCAAGCAACCAGAAGTTCGGATAAGAAGGGCTATTTTGGCTTAATCAGCTCTCATTTTAAGTATTTTTTTGTATGTAACGGAACTTTAAGTGAACTTTAAAGTTCCGTTAAGGATGCTTGGAACTTGATTTGAACCATAGTGAACCAATTAGTTCGGTTAAGAGTAAATTTAAGTAAAATCTGAACTTCTGGTTGCTTGGGTGGGCACCCTCCACAGTAATTGTCCCTCACCGCGTCATGCTGGGCTTTGGCGTGGTGGACCTCTTTTCCCGAGCAACTCGTGGGACCAAAATGGAAAACCAAGTCAATTCTTCAATTAGTGGTAGTAGTGTAGGCGACAACCCTTTCGCAAGAGGTAGGTTGTTCAGGTCTCCGCCTAGGAGGCCAGAGGCAATAGTCGGCAGCTCAGTGCGCAGCGCCAGCGTGGGTCGCTTAACCTTCATCTCGGCTAAAAAAACGCCGGTAGGAGTTATTGACGGCCCATGGCTTGTGGAGGCGATGAACCGCAAACGCGATGGGCTTTCGGCCTTCGAGGTGGCGACGGAACAGCTGGACGCCATCATCGACTTTGCGTCATCGAAGCACAATATCAGTAAGGACCTCAAGAGGAGCTTGCAGAAACTTCGAAAGTCGATGCTGGATGCCAAGCTGGAGAGGGCGGTCGGGGCGGCCAAGTGTAAACCCGTGAAATCCGTGGAGTCGAGGTCTGCCCAGGCTGAGGCCCAAGGATTCGCGGACTCGGGCAAGGTCGAATCGACCGAAGGCGCGCCAGCGAAGACGGTGATACCAAAGTCTACCCAGACTGAGGCTCAAGTATTTGCGGGTACGTCGGGGGTGACTGCTCCAACGGAGCAGACACAAAAACGAGGGAGACAGTCTCCAGGGGATGAGCTCCCTGGGGGCCGCTCCAAAATGCGGAGGGTTGCAACCCCGAACAAGGGTAGTGAGGCTGGGAAGCTGAACCCCGGCCAGGTACCTCCAAAACCGGAGGAGGAAGGACCTGGAAAGGTCCGTCTACCCAGGAAAGACGGTGGTAAGGGGTTACGGCAGGCTGAGAGCTCTCAGCCGCACCAGACCAGGGAAATAGAGGGGGATGACGCCTCCTGGACCCTGGTCAAGAACAAGAGGAAACCGAAGACGTCAAGGGCCGAAAAGAAGGCCCAGGTGTGAATGAGGGTAGCAAGAAGTCTAGGGTAGGCGCCAATTGCTCCAGGGGCTATCCTATCTATCCTTTTTCTTTATCCCAAAGCTCCTATATTGATTCAATTGAAAACACACAACCTTGTTGTTTGTGTTAGCATATAATATTTTGTCGTGACAATATCACATCATGAATATACTTTTGGACACACTTGTTTACCAATTATGATGTCTTCCATACAGATCAACTACTTGCGGGCAAGTAGATTCGAATGCAAAAACGATTTAGAGAAGGTCCTGAGACGGATGTTTGACGAAGAAGCTTTCATGGGCTACTGCTACACATGGTTCCCGAGACCAACATCACGCCCCAACCTTTTGAGTTATTGCATATTCAATGATTGTATGCTAGGTATGTAGAAATGGTTCCTGCAAGATTAAATCGATTAAATCGTCCCTCGGTAGACACAAGTGGGTTTAATCTACGAGTGACGTAAATTTAACGAATTAGGTGATAATAATCGAATGTATTCAAATTATGTTTTGAAGTTCTTGTTAAATTCCTTTTTTCAATGCGCGTTGATAACTCGTAGAATGAACCCAAAGCATTGTTTCTTGCGGGAGTTTCGGGTCAGAATAAATAATATTATTCTTGGCCTTTAGTTTCTTTTAATTAACAATTAACCATTGTTTTTTGTTTTTCATTTCTAGATGCATGGTCGGATATGACACACGACTCGCTCACGGACGCTCTTTCAAAATTGATTCCGAAAATGAGAAAATCTGCTTATCGGCGCGAATATAAGGCTCTTAAGAGCACTCATAAATAATTGTAGAATCGGCAGGCATTGGGATGCTGAAATGGTTTTTGTATAGCTTAAGTTTATTATTTGATTTGACATGTTGAACTCGATTTTTTTTTTCATACGTGAATTTGTAATTTTGTTAAAAACCTATCTATACATTTATTACTACTTCCATCTCAAAAATCTAAAAGTGTTCAGAGGTTGTAGAGCTGACAAGAAGGGATACCTTCGATTGGCATCATGAATGATCCAATGTTTGTTAATTGACATGTTATATTGTAGAATTGTACACCGAATCAGGTGAACCAAAATAAAAATATTGCAAATAAGAAACTGGTTATTCGGAACTAGATTCAGTGACTTTGCATAATAGATAATCATATTTTTTTCTAAATCAATATTTTTGATGCCTACCAGG
The DNA here is from genome assembly GCF_024139115.2 of Armigeres subalbatus. Lineage (NCBI taxonomy): Eukaryota > Metazoa > Arthropoda > Insecta > Diptera > Culicidae > Armigeres > Armigeres subalbatus. Next base: position 8,842,764 of record NC_085139.1, on the reverse strand, counting down.
TTATTGTTCTTTTCCTTCCAATTCATTATTTGGTAAGTTCACTATGGTTTCAATTATAGTTTTGAGTAATCGCAATGGATATTAAACTCCTCAAGTTTGTTCTTACTTACTTATGGATCCTGTACACCTCCGGTGGTGCAAAGGGCCGACTTGAAAGATCTCCATCCTGAGCGATGCCCGGCTATCGCTTTAACCTGTTGCCAGGTTAGATTTCGGTCGACTTCTTTTATTTCTTTATTGAGGCTTCGCCGCCATGAGCCTCTGGGTCTGCCTCTGCTGCGATGTCCCGCTGGGTTCCAGTCTAACGCTTGCTTACAGATTTCGTTTCCGCCCCTACGTAGAGTGTGGCCGACCCAGCCCCACTTCCGATCCCGAATTTCTGTTGCTATCGGCCTCTGGTGACAACGACGATGGAGCTCGTTGTTTGAGATCCAGTTGTGAGGCCACCAGGCTCGAATTATATACCGCAGGCATCTGTTAATGAACACCTGCAGCCGTTGAGTGTTCTCCACTGATACACACCATGTTTCGCTAGCGTATAACAGCACAGATTTCACGTTAGAGTTGAAAATTCGTATTTTGGTGCGTTCACTTATCTGCCTGTTTTTCCAGATATTTCTTAAACTCGCAAAGGCAGCCCTTGCTTTCTTGATCCGTGCGCCTATGTCGATCTTGGTACCGCCGTCTGACGCCATTTGGCTACCAAGATATTGGAAGCTTTCAACATTCTCCACTGGTTGCCCGGCTACTGTGAAACTGGAAGGAGTCACCGTGTTTACATCCAACGATTTGGTTTTGTTGACGTTGATGACTAAACCTGCCGAGGAGGAGCGATCGGCAAGGTCGTTGAGCTTACTCTGCATATCAGAGCGCCGTTGCGCGAGTAGTGCAACGTCATCCGCCAATTCGAAGTCGTTTAGGTGCTCCATGGTTATAGGCTGCCATAACAGCCCGCGGTTTGGTTCACGGTCAATCGCATCTACCAGAATCTCATCGATTACGATGAGGAACAGTAACAGTGATAGAATACATCCTTGCCTCACACCAGCTACGACCCGGATAGGGTCGGACAGGACCCCATTGTGCAGCACTCTACACGAAAAGGCCTCGTACTGTGCTTCGATGAGGCCGATGATTTTCTCAGGAACCCCCTTGCGTCTCAGGGCGCCCCACATATTCTCGTGATTGAGACGGTCGAAAGCTTTTTCGTAGTCAATGAATACCAAGTAAAGGGACTCTTGGAATTCGTTGACCTGCTCCAAAATGATGCGGAGCGTGACAATATGGTCCACACAGGATCTTCCGGCACGGAATCCGGCTTGCTGCCGCCGGAGAGTCGCATCGATCTTCTCCTGAATCCGGGCTAGGATAATTTTGCACAGAACTTTGAGAACGGTACACAGCAACATAATGCCTCGCCAGTTATCGCATACAGTCAGGTCACCCTTTTGGGCACCTTCACTAAGATACCTTGCATCCAGTCGACCGGGAAAGTTGCGGTGTCCCAGATATTACGAAATAAACGATGCAGTAGTTGAGCGGATGTCATGGGGTCAGCTTTGAGCATCTCGGCTGATATGCGGTCGACCCCTGGGGCTTTATTCGATTTCATGCTTTGGATGGCTGTTTGAATCTCTAGCAGTGATGGAGCTTCGGTATTGACACGTGTTATACGTCGGATCCTAGGCAGATCATGCCGAGGTGGTGATGGCCTGGTTGGCACTTGAAAAAGTTGTTCGAAGTGCTCGAACCAGCGTTTCAGCTGGTCAGTTGGGTCGGTCAATAACTGATCATTCGCGTCTTTCACAGGCATCGTTGCATTCATCTTCGCCCCGCTTAAGCGTCGTGAGATATCGTAGAGGAGGCGAATGTCCCCGGTTGCGGCGGCTCTCTCTCCTTCGTCGGCCAGAGAGTCTGCCCACGCTCGCTTGTCCCGTCGACATGAGCGTTTTACTTCCTTCTCAAGAGCCGTGTATCGTTGACGGGCTAAGACTTTGGCTCCTCTGGTTTTCGATCGCTCTATCGCGGCTTTGGCTTCTCTTCGCTCCTCTATCTTCCTCCAGGTCTCATCGGTGATCCATTGTTTTCTCTGGGTGCGTAGTTCACCCAGATTGTTCTCGCTGATGGCGATGAAGGCATTCTTGATGGCGGTCCATTGGTCTTCCACGCTGCCACCTTCCGGAATATCTGCAGCACGCGTCTCCAGTTCTTCAACGAAGGACCGTTTCACCGTGGCATCTTCCAGTCGGCGTGTGTTGAATCGTCGTCCAACTCTTCCCTCCTGCCGACGAATCCGCGCAATGCGCAGGCGTATTTCGCCGATGAGGAGGTGATGATCAGACGCGATATCGGCACTACGTTTATTCCGTACATCAAGAAGGCTCCGTTTCCATTTTCGGCTGATGCAGATGTGATCGATTTGATTTTCAGTAAAGCCGTCAGGGGAAGACCCACGTGACCTTGTGAACCGGTCGATGAGGGAAGAGCGATCCCCCGATCACCATGTCGTTATTACCACAAAATTCTGCGAACAGCTCTCCGTTTTCGCTCATTTCTCCGAGACCATGGCGTCCCATAATGCGCTCATGGTTCGAGTTGTCGGATCCGATCTTCGCATTGAAGTCGCCCAAACAGATCTTGATATCACCCTTCGGAATTCTATCTACGACGGCATTGAGTTGACTGTAGAAGTTCTCTTTGTCTTGCAGATCGGCAGCATCGGTTGGCGCATAACATTGGATTATAGTAAGGTTTCGGACCCGTGTTCTAAATCTGGCAACGATTATCCTTTCACTTATAGGTTCCCACTTCATAAGCGCAGAGTGTGCCTGAGCGCTTAGTAGGAAGCCAACTCCGCGATGCCGGGGAGCGTGTTCACCTCGTAAACCAGAGTATAGCAGAACTTGTCCCGACGGCGTTCTGTGTTCTCCAAAGTTTGGCCAACGGACTTCACTCAGTCCCAGGATCTCAAGCTTCATGCGGCGTGCCTCATTGGCAAGTTGTGCCAATTTACCCTGCTGGGCTAGGGTTAAAACGTTCCATGTTCCTATTCGTGTCCGTTGTTTCGCGCTAAGAGTCGTCGCCGTAAAATCAGTCCGTATTCTTTTCATTATCGGATTCTCGAACAAATTGATGTTTCGGGAACAGTAGGTTGTTGGCCCAAGGTTCCCTATCCACCGGGATGGGGCTGCCATCTTAGGTATAGCTTCCGGGGAATAGCATTTCATACTCAGCCGCTGGATGCCAGAACAGACGCTGTTGGAGCCGCACCTCCTTGGTGGACAGACGCTCGATCAGTCGGGTCAAATTTGTTTAAAGTCCCACCCAACACCAGGACTAGGCTAGTGCGCTTTGAGCGGCACACGGTCGCTTTGATAGGGCCTGCTTGGGGACACATGCAGCTTTTATAGAAGTTCAACAGAGCCCACTGTCGAACCCCACCACATCCTAGGCAGACCCCACAGTACGCACCCTCTCACTCTAGCTGATGTCAGAAGGACAACAGTGCCCAGGCTGCACTACCAGCTAAGTACGCAACCCTTAGCTGGCGGTCAATTGTCATCGGAAGACCCGTGGAAGCGTGAGTATTGGAACTTGTGAGGACCAGAGCTATGTTAGGCGCCCCTTCCCGGATGTCAACTCACCATTTCGCAGCCCCTCAAGTTTGTTCATAGTTCCATTATTCAAATGCATAAACAAGTGGGCTTGTAAGTAAAAATGACCTCGGACTGCTCTTAAAATACCAGGCTGTCGAACGAAGCCTGAAATGGTTCACTGGAGCTGCACTGCCGTCCCAAGCATATCAGGCAGTAGAGCTAACACCCTCTTATCCCCGGATTAAATCAGACTATAATACAGACAGCTTTCTTCTATCATATCACTGTCAGATAGGTGGGGCTAGATTGTACCCATATATAACTTAATAAATACTGAGCTGCGATGCAGCAGTGTCCCAGTTGTGGGACATAATGCCAATAATGAGAAAGACACATAGAAATTAAAGCATCAATGCATAACTTTCCAAGTAACCAAATAGGCTGAGCCGCCATGATATTTAAGGTATCTATGCTAACTATAAATCAACAATATAAATTGAATTCAAGCCAAAAAGCGACCCAGTATTATTTGTTGCTATTAATTTAACTTTAAAGGTATATACATAGCTGGCATAGGTCTTGAATTTTCTCTAAATATGCAAATCATGCTGCTTCAGCCTTCAGGGTGTTCGCACTCCGAGTCTCTTTTCATCATGAAACTGTAATACAATTCTTATCAAAATAAAAGTTATTAAACGATCGTTAAATGAATATTGTATTAAATATTTTTTTCAGTTTAAATCACCAACATTTATTTGCAACAGCTCCTGAGGCCAATCTTCAAAGCTAGAGTTGAAGAATTGGAATGCTATCACACCCGTTCTGCATATTTCGCTATGTATATATTCATCCTGCAGGTAACTAGAAAGCTGTGATCACAATATTTTAGATTGCAGTACTAAATTTAAAAAAAATATTTGTTTCCTATTTTAGAATCCATGTTACTAAACCAAGTGCCTGAAGGAAAGAAGCTATTAATAATAATAATAGCAATACATGGAACAAACACTTGTATCCGAAACATTGTCCAGTCATATTTAAGCGAATAAACATTGTTTTAATAATCTTAACAGTTCACAAATTATTGCTGTCTGTTATAATAAAATCTTCTGACAGTCTAATCAGTTTGTTCTTTCCGCTCTAGCTTATCTGTCATTGGCATATCTCGATCGGAAACCCCCACTAAGCGCGAACACTTCAGCGCCGAAGACGCGTATCAAATCTTTCACACGATTGAGCACACTAAGTACGAACCGAAGCGTCGGTGTGGACGGATTTACCTTTCCGCTTCAAACGGCTGACGACATCGAACGGCTAGAATCGGCCGTGCGAGAAAACCGAATAATCTGGCAACAGTATGTAAGTGCAGTACTAGATTAATGATTGAATAAATTGAACTAACCCAATTAAAAATTTATTCCAAACAATACAGGTTGATTTCCTGCGGGATAAGAAAACGGAAGTCATGGACATCCCGAGTGTGATGAAGCTGCTGTTCTTGGACGAAGCCCTCGATGGGTATAATTTCAACGGCATTCAAGGACGAAAAATGCAGAAACGTCCGCTGAAGATGTACGCCATTTTCATCGATTGTATGTTGGGTGAGTATGCGGTTTATAACCAGTTACAAATAAAATACCAGAGGCTGTTGCGATCGTCTACATACATCCCACTAGCCCGAAGGCCACTCACTACTGGGTAAATACTATTTGGTATACTATTTTTCGATATTGTGTATGGATTTTACTTTTATCATCAATAATCATTAACTGAAGATTTGAGAGTGATAAACCGTGTACCAAAACCTTTTTTTTCACACGGCGCTCATCCTCCGTGTTAAAAAAGAATTGGGTAATGTGACATCACATAAGAAACCTCTGAACCTCTAGAAATTTGAACAGGCTTTAATGTCGTATACAAAAATTGATCCTTTCGACAATGAGGGTTACGATTAAGTGGACGAGAATTAAATATTGTCGTTACGTTAAAACGTACGTAATTCGCTTTCCGAATTAAATGTATTTAAAGTGTACTATCCGGGGTCACCATCAGTACAGTTGTTTGTTGGCGGTAGAGCAACAGTGGCATTACGCTGCTTTGATCGTCTCCAAAGTAACTAAGTTGGTTATGATGAGAAGAACGCAAAGAGTAAACAGATATTGTAAAATAAAATCCTTATGATGAGAAGAACGCAAAGAGTAAACAGATATTGTAAAATAAAATCCTATTCGATTACATTGTGATGTCATATTAGAAACTTAGAGCCAGTACTCGTCGATAGAAACTCTTTACGCATGTGATGGCATATGGCAAATCAAACCACCTTCCGTTTTCCAGTGGATACTAGTTGATACGTTGATACTCTTCCCTCCCTCTACATACTGAAGCTTGGCAGAAGGAACGTATATACATATATCAGCAATCAGCATCAGCGATTAAGCAGATGTACTCCTCCCAAAACAGGCGATGGAAGCCCTTGGGACTAGGCGATGAGTCCACCTGTCCTTAGTCTACTTATCCCACTTGGTGTTTGGCTATCGTTGCTGCTTTTATATGCCTTCGGGCATAACCGGTGTCCCTAAGGTCGTAGCACTCCTCGTCTACCTTCACCACCAGTTTGATGGGCACCATGCCCGCGAGTACACATGCCTCCTCCCGAGATACGGTGCGATATGCGCTGATGACTCTCAGGCACATCAGGCTATAAGTACTCCCCAACTTCCGGGCGTTGAGGTTTGCGTTTAACGCCAAAACCCATATTGGATCTTCGTATCGCCACGCTTGCTAACAACCTCGACGCGCAATTTCAGACGTAGTCGACATGACTTTTGAAGCTCAGCTTATTGTCGAGCATCACCCCCAATTGTCTAAGAGATCTCTCCGAGGGAATGTCGAGGCCGGCGACTCTTATTGACGCCTCCTGTGTCGATCTCCGGTTGTTGACAACTCGGGACTGATTTGCGATTTGGGCGTAACTTATTTTGTAAACAAACATTGGAAGGCAAATTCCTGCTAAAGCAAGCATTTTCTGAAAGAAAAAAAAAGAAGAAAACACCGTATGCATTCGACAGAATAGACTTTCCTCTATCAGAAAAGAGAATTAGTTTTGGAGTAAAATGCTTGCATTCTACGGAATTGATAAAGCAATGTTTGTTTACAAAATAAGTTACGCATAAATCGCAATTCAGTCCCGAACTATGATCTCCGTTTTATGATGCGCCAGCGACCTCCCAGTCGAAGCAACGAGTTCGCAATCTCCGTCCAGCAGACACTGTTGAACGCATTCCGCACTGCGCAGTAACGGATACCGGGCCGATTGCATTCGATGGTGGCCTCGGCAGTGTCTACCACCGGTTTAGTGGCGTCCAGACAGAGTACACATTCCTCTTCGGAAGCCTAATTACTCGCTTGCCAATCCTCTCGCGTCCTACACGTACGGCGACAGCCTGTTCAGGATTAACTTCTTTTTAACTGTCAGGTATATTGGTCTGCACGCTGAGAGGTCTCCTGGTGGCTTGCCAGGTTTCGGAAACTGGATCAAATGCTTGTTCATCCGTATATCAGGGAATGTCCGCTCGTTCAGCCACTTTTGCATGCCTGACCTGAACATGGCCGGATTTGCCATGTCCGGGATCCCGTATAGACCAGGCGCTTTACCCGAGGTCGAGGGACTTTTCTGTCGTCAACCTCGCCACCTCTTCATCGTCTGCTCCTACCATCGCTGCTGGCGATCAATGGATTGACCCGTGGTGCGGAAATAGTACTTTCATTATCGTCTTCAGTCTTATTGGACATCGTCCTCGGGGGTAGCCTGTGCTCTTGTTTTGGCCATTATCACCCGATAAGTGTCTCCTCATGGGTTCGTTTTGGCGCTCTGGCACAAACTGTCGAAGCAGGCTTTCTTGCTCTTGTTTAAGGCCAGCCAGTAATGTCGCATCTAAACTTTTTTGGTTAATTTCTTTTGTAAAATTATTTTTACTTTGTACTACTTTGGCACGTGCATGATCAGTTGTCGGACATAGTGATTATAAGCAACGAAATGATTACGCACAGGTGTTCCTTCATTCAAAATCATGTAGATTCCTTTATATATAGCGTTTACGAGGCCACAGAACGCTTCGTGAAAATACCTTGTTCCGTAACAATGGACCATAAGACTTGGTGGAGGGTAATCGTCGTAAACTTTGGAATGACACGGAAGTGTCCTTGGATTGCGATTCCCTTGGATGGATGGATCTTCGGAAGTGGACTGTATTAATAAAGACCGGTTCGAATTAATTAACACATTAACACTTAATTCTACTTTATTTTTGAAAACGCTCTACACTGTTCGAGATCTTATACGCGACTGTACTTCGTTCCAAATTTTCCGCTCGCACGCTCTCGTTCGCCGGCCGGCTTAATAGCATTGCGGGTCGCTGTCTTCTCAAAGTCGACGCTGCGTCAATATTGGGCGTCGCTGCTGTGACGAACGGAACATACCTTTTAGGACGCTTTCACTTGTTTCAAGTTATTTCCTTCCCACAGACTACATGAAGACATTCATTCTATGTTATTATCACTGACAAAATTTCCCCTGCATCCAGATGAAGCTTCACTCGGAAACTCTAATCTGCATCTTTCGGTTCCGCCATTCCGGAAAAAAATAATCAGAAAAAAATCAAATAATCAGTCAGTTAGAAGCCGCGTAGAAACCTAAGGAATGTACCTCCTATTGGATTGGATCTAATAAAAACCTCGTAAATTGCTCTATTTTTGGAGTACATTCGTTTAATTGATTATTTTATTCAGTTTGATTCACTTTCAACGTAATACTAAACTTTGACAATGACTGAAATGTTCATGCAAATACTCTCCCGGATATATTTTTTAGCAATTTGGGGCATATTTTGCATCCCACCTGATTACTGTTTTCTGTATCTATGTTTACTAAAAAGGCACGTTTTAGTTGGAAATAATTATAAATTAAAATGACTTATTGGTTCATTTCTTCTGGGACTCTGATCAATACCGAAAGAATTTCGTTCCGGTGCCCATTTTTTCTAATGATTTAGAACGGAATTCTATTGGGCGCCCAACGGAGTTCTTTTGATTCAAAAGGATTCAGTTCGGAAACACAAAATAAATTGAGTTCGGGAGCCCAAACAAGCTTTGTTTGGAAGCCTAAAAAAACTACGTTTTGACTGAAGAAAAAAATAGCTTCTCGGACGAAATCTTTCTGAGATTCCGAATGGAATCCGTTTGGGGTTCGGAACGGATACTTTTTGGGCTTTCGACCGAAATAGTTTTAAGCTTCTGAACGAAAAAAAAAGTATTTCGTTCTGAAGGCCGAACGAGCTCAGTTTGGAAGCACAAAAGCACTTCGTTCGTAAGTCTGAAAGGACTTTGTTCGGAAAAACCAAAGGATTCCGTTTAGAATCCTAAAAGGACTCTGCTCAATATCAATCCTTTCGGAAGACTGATAGAAATCCATTCCGATGCCAAATTTTTCTAAGGATACGGTCATATGGAATCCTTTTAAGCTTTCAAACGAAATGGTTTGGGTTTTCGAACGGAATGTTTTGGGCTCCGAACGAAATCCTTCTGGGCTACTGAACGGAATACTTGTGAGAGTTCAAATGATATTTTTTTTGGCTTCAGAGCGAAATCTTTCTAATCGTCTTAAGGGAATCTTCTTTAGCTTCCGAACCGAATAATTTTGAGCTGCCGAATGAAATAAAAAGGATTCCACTCGAATGCCCAAACGAGCTCTGTTCGAAAGCACAATGTAGGATGTCAGTCGGATATCCAGAAGAATTCGATTGGAAAGCCTAAATGAATTCCATTTAAATTCCAAAAAAAAAAATCCAAATTCTTTCATGTTTGGAAGCCAAAAAGGATTCCTCTCGGAAGCCCAAAAGGATTTCATTCGTTAGCTTGAAAAATTTCGTTTAGATGCCAAATGAAACTCCGCTTCGAAATCTAAAAGGAAAGTTCAAAACGAATCTTTTCGGAAGTCCAGAAGAAGTATGTTTTTTCTTATGATTTATAACGGAATTCTATTAGGGGTCCCAACGGAGTCCTTTTGATTCAAAATGATTCTGTTCGGAAGCACCAAATAAATTGCGTTCGAGAGCCCTAACAAGCTCTGCTTAGAAATCTAAAAAAAAAACTCCGTTATGACTGAAGCCTAAAAGAATTTCGCTTCTCGAACAAAATCTTTTTGAGATCATTTTGGGCCTCGGAACGGATACTTTTTGGGCTTTCGATCGAAATAATTTTAGACTTCTGAACGAAATAAAAAAGAATTTCGTTCCGAAGCCCAAACGAGCTCAGTTTGGAAGCCCAAAAGCATTCCGTTCGTAGCCTGAAAAAAATTGTTCTAAAAACAAATAGATTCCGTTTAGAATCTTCGGAAGTCCAACATCAATCCTTTCGGAAGCCCGATAGAAATCCTTTCCTATCCAAATATTTCGAAGGATACGGGATCCTTTTGAGCTTCCAAACGATTTTTTTAGGCTTCCGGATAGAAATGTTATGGGCTCCGAACGAAATCCTTCTGGGATACTGAACGGAATACTTTTGAGATTTCAAACGAAATTCTTTTTGGCTTCCCAAGGAAATCCTTTAGGATTCCGAATCGAATAATTTTGAGCTTCCAAACGGAATCCTGTTAGACTTTCGAACGAAATAGAAAGGATTTCACTCGAGGGCGCAAACTAGTTCTTCGGAAGCTCAATATAGGATTCCAGTCGGAGATCCAGAAGAATTCAATTGGAAAGAATTTAATTAGATTCCATTCCATTCCAAAAAATCCAAATCCTTTTATATTTGGAAGCCGAAAATGATGTTATTCGGTAGCTTGAAACAATTCCGTTCAGATGCCAAATCTAAAAGCATTCCGCTTGAAAGTTCAAAACAAATCTTTTCGAATGCCCAAAAGAAGTATGCTCCTACCCCCAAGAAGAATTTCGAGTGGAATCTGTTTGAGCTTAGGATTGGAATTCTTTTTTGTTTATTAACGGAATTATTTAGGCTTCCGAACGGATTTTTGTACTTCAGTACCGTATTTATTTGGGCTCTAGAACGGAATACTTCTAGGCTTCTAGGCTCTGTTCGAAAGCTCAAAAATATTCCGTTCGGAAGCCCAGAAGAAATTCGTTTCAAAGCCAACATTTGTTAAGGATCTAGAACGGAATCCTTTTGGGCTTTCAAACGAATTATCTTCTTTTTTTGAATGGAATACCTTTAGGGTAATAAAAAGAATTATATTGGGCTTTAAAACAAAATTCTTTTGGACTTTTGAACAGAACTCGTTCAACCGTCTTAGACGAGTTTAGTACTCTCTATTTAATTCCACCAATTATTTCAATATCTTTGCAAATACGTATATACTAGGGTGGTTCAAAAAATCAATTTTGCTCCACAGTGCTCATCTGATTCTTTATCGTGTTCTGAGTGTCCTCTGAAAATTTGAGCTCATTTGGATTAAAACTGATTTAGCACAAGCGATTTCAAGTTTGCATGGAAATTAGTATGGGGAAATTTATTTTTTTTGCGGTTTTCACTGAGTGAAAGATGTTGAGTATTCCTTTTAGCTATGTAGGTTTTCTTTTAACCTGCGCTTAATGGGGAAGCGTCATCAACAGTATAATGAAAAAATAAATTTCCCCATACTAATTTGCATGCAAACTTGAAATCGCTTGTGCTAAATCAGTTTTAATCCAAATGAGCTCAAATTTTCAGAGGACACTCAGAACATGATAAAGAATCAGATGAGCACTGTGGAGCAAAATCGATTTTTTGAACCACCCTAGTATATACGTACTGCAAAGATATCAAAATAATTGGTGGAATTAAATGGAGAGTACTAAATTCGTTTTAGACGGTTGAATACATTCCACTAAAAAGAGCATAATATATATTTTTTTTTTTTTTTTTTTTTTTTTTTTCTTTTTTTTTATATATATTTTTTTATATATATTTAGGGAGCGATGAAGTTAATCATCCTGAATGCGTAAGCTTTCTTTCCGACCCAAAAATCGAAAAAAAACATTGTTTAATTTGAAATTTAAAAATAGATGAAAAATGCTATCGTTTGTAGCCATAAACGAAGTAGGGCTTCGGGACCCATCTGAACGGATTTTTGAGCTACTGATTGCAATTCTTTTGGGCTCTCGAACAGAATATTTCTAGGCGTTCGAACGGAATCCTATTGGTCTTCTCAACAGAATCCTTTTGCTTCAAAAGGATTTTATCCGGAAGCACAAAAACATTGTACTTGGGAGCAAGGAATGTAATTGTCGCTGAAAAATGCAAAAAACAAGCAACAAAAGAGAATAGCGATAACTCTTTGTCCTCATCTGCAGAGGATAAAGACATTGTTGCGTTCCATTTTATTTGCAACAAACATGGAGAGGGAATTGTTGTGAACTTTTCAAACTGCGATAACTTGTATATTTCTTACGTAAAACACAAATCATGTCAACAGATGTTTAAGTTTATATCTAAACATTGATTACTGATACTTATTTAACCAAAAATATCGTCGAAAACCGACTACCTCGCTAAATGCGCGGCAGGCGATCATTGTCCTATTCTGTTGCGGTTTGGGACAAACGCTTATTGCGAGTTGAGTTTGTCCCAACATTTACGAGAGAGGACAATGTTGTTGTCATTGCCAATGTTGTTATTTTACATTCCTTGCTTGGGAGCCCTAACGAGCTCTGTTCGAAAGCTCAAAAGGATTCCGTTCGGAAGCCCAAAAGAAATCCGTTCCAAAGCCAACACTTTTCAATGAAGTAGAACCGAATCCTTTTTGGCTTCCAAACGAATTCTCTTGAGTTTCAGAATTGAATACCTTTAGGCTTCTAAACAGAATCCTATTGGGCTTTAAAACAAAATTCTATTGGACTCATGAACTGAACTCCTTGTTGGTATTGAACAGAATTCTTTTGTGTTCCTCGAATGGAATCCTTTAGAGTATTTTTAGACAACTTAAGTAACTATTGAAAACAATCAAGTAACTATTGATGCACAATCAAAAAGTTTTCTTTTTGTTTTCCATTTATTTTAGCTAGCTAAAGTTCATTTCAGCATTTTTCTCAAAGATGATTCCTTGCAATTGGAAATTTTAAGGTTTAGGAAATGTTTAGTTACAATATGCATACATTGCCTCCTTCTCTATAGTTACTAGATCCCATTTTGCCCTTTGATATTATCTTTCTTATTCAGGCCACATGTTCCAGGTTAGTGGCTTTCGGTTTATTGGTATTTTTTTTTATTAAGTATTTTATGAGATATAGAAAACAAACCGCAACCCCTATCGATATATTTCTCCAACAGAGGCTTGGCGTGAACAGATGGTTGATCATCAGAGATTGCAGCAAGAGATAAGTGTCGCAATTGCGGCCTCGAAAAGACGCATTAGAGTCAAACGATGCCGGGAAAATAAGCAAATAAGATTGAAAGCTGAAGCAGAAATACAATTGGTTGTGGTTGCAGAAAATGATGCTGATTACGACATTATAGAAATAGATCGCGCAGATGAGAATAAATAAACTTCACAGAACAGCCTCTGTTATTTTGTTTTCGTTTGACAATTAGAAGATATGACAATCCTGATCACTTGATTGATAGTGCTCGTCTTTCCAGATGCTTGGACGGAGTACACTGTGGATGTGCTGTGTAGAATTGTAGAGGATGCGATTCGCAAGACACATTTCCGCCATTCGAAGCGTGTTTACCGCGCTAAAAAGGCCCTCGAGGAGGAGAAGCTTATATTTGAACCGAGAACTATTTACTTAGGCCCCCAACAATCACCACATTCGAACTAGAAAAAATATATCATAGTATTTTATTTTGCACAGAAAACGTCTTTTATTTTAGCGTATGATCTAGTACTTCTTTGAATATTGATATGAATTGTACACATTTTAGTGCTTAAACGAATCGAGCTATTCAAACAGAGTGCACAACAAGGTGTCGACAATTTTACGTTCCCAATCCCGGATAGCGACACGATAGAGCGATTAGAAGCAGCGGTGCGGATGTTCCCCAACATCAGAAAACAATACGTAAGATGGCACAGATTATTTCAATTATCGTTTCCCAGTAACATGTTGGTTTATAAATCGAAATTCGATCATGATTGTTTTTAAACCATTCATGTTATTATGATTCAAGAATAGGCCATACTGGGTACGAAACATTCCAAGTGGATGTGATGTCGAATAGTCACCCCACTTCATGACAGATTTATCACTACAACGTAATTTCCTCCTGGATAGGTTGAACACCTCCGACGGGTCAAAGAACAAACCAAGATGGTGACGAAGGCCTTCCCAGTGCTTTTCTCGGATGCAGCACTAGAGATGTACAACTATAATGGAACCGGGCGGAAAGAACGTCGAGCAATGAAGGATTACCACGTGTTCCACAACTGCATGCTAGGTTCTACATCACACCAGAAATAAATAGAATAAGAGGCACATATTGACAATGTCTTTTTTTTCGTTCACAGAGGCATGGTCAGCGTATGGTGTGAGCGATGAACATCTACAGGATAGTATCAACATCGTCATCAAACGAGCCGATGGCCGAAAACGAGCCAAGCTATTCAACTTTCGGCGACGAATCTTCCAGAATGTTGGCACAATCTTTTCCGGCTATCCGGAAGCGTTCCCGGACAACTTTCCCGACATACAGTCATAATCGGGGATTTTGCAATTCATGGTGGATCACAATACTAGCTTTAAGCGATGCAATATTTATTTCGGCATATTTTAAGATGATTTCACATTCGACGCAATCAGTATCTTTATTTATTTTACTGCTATGTCTAGTAATAATGATTAATGAACCAAGAGCTCAATTCTTTTTTAACTGGATAACGTAAATATGTAGGTTTTACCATAGAACTCGGCTCTTACATTTTAGACCACTTCAGTATCAGTGATTGGTATCCATAGAGATACTTTTGATTTAAATGTGGAATAAAATATTTGGGACTTGTCAGCTAAAAATTACAAACTAATACAATTTGATGTGAGCTCCAATAAAATCGCTTTCAAAAAAGCATTTCGGTGTATAATATAGTGCTGCACTTTTTATCTCTTTTTAATTATAGCGGAAAAAAGTTTATACATTCATTTTTCCCGCTTTCAGCTGTTATTCGAGTGGTGAGTGAAGAGAGGCTGCTTTCAAAGCGTGAAGAAACGTTCGGAAGTGAAATGGCTGACTCTCCTGTGCGCCCAAAACAAACGGCCGGCTCGGTCAATATTGCCGGTTTCAGTTTTCCAATTGAAGACGAACAGACCGTAGAGAAGCTGGAGCAGACTGTGCGCAGTAACTGGCTTGTGCGTCAGGCCTATGTGAACCTGCTGCGATCGCATATGCCTCGGAGTACGGACGCCCACCGGATCTACGACATCGTGTCCAGTAAGATCTTCACCTACCAGGCCCTGCAGAACTACTACCTAACCATGGATCGTCAACCGTATTTTAAACAAGCCACAAGAAAGGCGATGATAAACTATGACATCTTTCAAGGGTGCATGCTTGGTAAGTGTATTCAGCAATGGTTCTTAAACCCTGAACGTGGTATCATCGAATCAAATCTTCAAATCTTAAATTATTTTCAAAATGGATTTGTCTTTATTTTCAGAGGCTTGGTCAGACAAGGGAGTGGATAGCGCCGCTCTGAAAAATGCATTGCGAGCTGTTGTGATGGTCATTAGTAGGAAAATAAGGAAACCCGTTGGTGTCAGGCGATACTAAATTGAGGTCTTCAGGGCTAACTGTGGCAACCGATGGCTGTGCGAATATTTTAGATTTTTATGTCATTCGATTTCATCTCTACCAATTATTGAATATACTGCAATACATATTAGAATAAATAATTTATTATTTTCTTTATTTGAATTTTCATCATTGTAGTGCATCTAAAATGACGTCTGAATATTTTTTTCAGCAATGGACAGCTCGAAGTCCCACACTAGAGCCAGGCGGATACGGCATCAGGAAACTACGGAACTTACGGACGACGATCAGCCGGATAGGCCGTTAAAGTACAAGGTTGAAAATATTAGGGTTGAGGTACTAGATCACTGTGACGCAATCCGGCATTACAAACGATTGCAACGGGAAGCTGGTCTGCCGACTCAGGTGCTTGGATTTAATTTTCCCATTGCTGACGAAGATACGGTGGAACTGCTGGAGGCCACGGTCAACGTAAACGAGGATGTACGGACGGATTATGTCAGTTGATTCGGTGATAAACATGGTTTCGAGTCCTCTAATTCTGCTTAAATGTTTACAGATCAACTACTTGCGAGCGAGGAAGCCTGCTACTGTTGGGCTTATCAATGTGTTTCATATGCTGTTCACCGATGAAGCGATGTACAGTTACAACTATTCTGGCGTTTGCAATCGAGGATCGAAGCGTAAAGCTATGCAGCACTACAGTATTTTCATGGGGTGCATGCTTGGTTTGTTTAATATTGCTTCGTGTAGTACTAGTTTCACGGATTTTAATTTCTTTTTTTGCAGAGGCTTGGGAAGATCACGGTTTAGATGAAACCACTCTCAAGGAAAATATTTATCAGGTGATTCGCAATATAAATGGACGCAAGAGGAATCGTAAGTATTTCGCCAAGCGGCGAGAACAAGAACGGATGAAAAAATTGGCATCGGAAAAAGAATAACAGTGTTATTGTTCATCACTAGAGATATACTGTTTATGTGATTGAATTAATTACTGCTATTTTGAAAGGGAACGGGTGGATGTTTTAGTGAAATATACCACATGTCCCTTTATATTTGTACAAGAGCTCAGAAGTAGTAAAATGAGTGTTACTTTTCAATTACAGTGTTGCTTTTACTGGCATAAAAAATATATAAGTTCTTTTTATCCAGGTTCTCCCTAGTTGCCCAATTACTAAAAAACGATTTGTAATTTACAAAAGGATACAATAATAATAAAAAAAATCTTGTTAACTTATGTGGAAAGTTGTCATTAGAATTTATTTTGAGAAAGGTTGATCATTTGTCATTTTTTTATTGTTTGATTAAAACTTTTTTAGGGTTGTATTTAGGTCCCATGATGATCTTGTAGCATACTACTGAAACTTTTATACCACCAATCCATACAAAAAAAAGTTTGTTTGGAAAAAATTGGCTCATTCATCTTTTTAGCTTTAGTTGGAAATTTGTGTCCTTATGTATGTGAAGTAAGATGTTTGAATTGAAAAGTAAAGTTAGTACCGAGAGATGAGAAGTGAGATGAATGTGAGATGTTCGAAAGTAATTAGTGAGAAGTGAGAAGCGAGACTTGAGAAGTGAGACGAAAAGAAGAAGGAAGAATGAACATAGAATGAGGGAGGATAATAGGAAGAGAGAAGCAAGTAATACGAAGATAGCAAAAGGAAGGAGAGAGCAGGTAAAAGAAAACAGAAGAAAGTAGAAGGAAGAAAATGAAAAATGAAACGAGGAAAGAAGAAGTAAGAAGCAAGAAGAAAAAAGGGATAAGAATAATTGAACCGTTTGTTTGAGAAACTGCATATGTAACATTTTAGCCAAAATGAGATTTTTATATTTTCTGAATCCTTGTCCAAAAATACATATTCTGGCAAAAAAAACGAAAAAAAAATTTTTGTTCAGGAATGTATGAAAAAAAATTCGTTTGTTTGAGAAACTACATATGTCCACGTACTTTGAAGAGCAATTGTGGAGTACTGCTTACATTTTTTGCACTGAAAATGCCCCAGGGTGTTGAGTTTTGCCAAAAACTATTGATCTGTATCGAAGAAATCGAAAGATTCGGTGCAAATTTGTTAAAAAACAGTTTTTTGCTGTTTTCTCGAAATAGTCCAAAATGGACTTATGCAGTTTCTCAAACAAATGATTAAATTCTCCTCTTCTCTTCTCTTTCCAAGGGCCCCCCTTTCGGTGATGGTGACAATGCGTATTAATTATTTGCAAAGTTGCTCCATTTTGCATGATTTGTCGAGAAATCATAAAACTTTTTTTGCACGGATTTTCAAATTTTGAACTAAAAACTTTTTTTACACGGAACGCATCCCCCGTGTAAAAAAAGAATCGGGTGTACTCATATCTCATTCCGCATTTGTGACTTCCGACTTCTTACTTCAAATTTATCATGTAAAGTGTGAAATATCTCATTCCTAGTTTCTCACTTTGCAAATTTCACTACCTACTTACTTCTTACTTCTCTTTTTCCAACACTTGCATTGCCATTATACGCATAATTGTCCCATGTATATAAGGAATCCCAGCAAACATGGGACAAATATGCGTATGACGGCAGTGCAGTCTGAGGAAAAAAATCTGCACCTATTCGGCCAATCGGTGTTCTGACAAACTGCTTATCCAAGAATTCTGGTCAATTTCTTATACCCATCGGCCTCATAAATTCTGAATAATTCCTGGTTCTAGCTTTTTGCGGAAATTCTTCCGCAGAAATTTTGGAAATTTCATTCTATAACAATCGTGGGGAATTCTCGTCATGATTAGCAAATTAAGTACTAAATTAGAATTTTTATTTATAGTATTTTCTGGAATTAGTATAAAACCAAATATTATGCTCGTTGATGCTTATCGTGATTAGCGCAGGAAAAAAAATAAAATAAAAGAAAAACTTGAAGCGCGTTGATCAACGCTGCCGCCGAAAACGACTGTGACGTGGCGCTGCCACTTGAATCCTTGAATAGGAATCCTGCCCAAGGAATCCTTGAATAGTCTTTATTCCACCCTGTCTTCTAATGCTCTTATGCCAATTCTTCCTTTTTCTGATTGGAACATTGGCTTGTTCTCCGAGCTTAACATCTCCCTTTTATAGCATCTCCCTCTATGATCATATCCTCGAGCTGAAGACCCAACAAACAATTTATGCTGAACAAGCTACATAGTTTCTTTGTTCCAAATAGGAGTGCTACTGGAACATACATTCCAGCAGACGTACACATTATCTTTTATTTATATAGATTGATGCCAATTACTATTTTCACAGATGTTTATTGACGACCGTATCAAATATATTAACATTTCGAAGTGGCTAACTCATCCACTACTTTTAGAATTAATTGAATTATAACAGTCCTAGTATATATCATCAGAAATAAAGATTTCTACAAACAAAATTATCATGAATTTTATTCAATTTTCTAACAAAAAAATACTATTGTTTGTCAAACTAACAATCTATAACACCGTTTTTCTTCTTAGCAACGATTTGCAACAGTCTCATGGAACCAACGATCAAAATCGAAGAAGACAGCAATGATTTTGATGAGTATGCTTTCTACTCGGAACACAACGTTAAGTCAGACGGCAGTGGTGAAGACACCAAACAGGACCTTCTAATTGCCACATCTAAGCAATCATCCACAAGGCTACAGATTGAGGATCTGTTTCAAATCTCAAGT
This sequence comes from Armigeres subalbatus, assembly GCF_024139115.2. Lineage (NCBI taxonomy): Eukaryota > Metazoa > Arthropoda > Insecta > Diptera > Culicidae > Armigeres > Armigeres subalbatus. The sequence goes on along the minus strand of NC_085139.1, from coordinate 8,823,746 downwards.
GTCTGCAGTCAGAATAGAAACCTTCTGAAGCAACCCTTTCCCATCCAAACTGTGAACGAACTGAACGAGCTTGACACCCTACTGCTGGGAAATCCCAGTTTCATGGAAAAATGCGTAAGATATTTCGAAAACCTGAACGGGTAGTACTAGAATGTTGACGATGATCCTAACTTTTCCAGGCACAAATGTTACACAACGCCATACAAAACGAAGCGCTGGAAAACGTAACCGGACACATGCGGCTCCTGCTGGAGTTTGCCATTGATTACTCGGTACTGCTGAAATACAGCTGGTTTGGATTTCTGCCGAGATCGCCCATTGCCCGGGGCATGGGCGAACAGCAACCTTTCAGGAATCTCATCGGTGTCATCCATTTGCTGCACCGGTCCAGACGTTTGCGCTTCGGCAAGTGCAGCCTGGAGGAGATCCACGAAGGCATCGAAAAGTTCCTCAAACGAAAACTGCGTTGCCATGCGCTTTTTGTCAAAAAGCAAACCTACGTCATTCAAGGGACTGGGTAACCTATGCCAAAGAAATATGTAACGGATGCCAAAATATGTGAAAACTAAAGCTAGTCCTAGAGATTTATTGGAAAAGATCTTGTTTGCCATCAAAGAACCACGCAGAATTTACCTTAGTTTATACAACAGTATTATAATACTCTTCTGTGTAGAATTCAACAACTCACGATGCCATATGTACTCTTATTCTCTCCAATGAGAATGCATTGGGGTGCTTCAGAAGCACCTGACCCTAGTCAGTTCGTAACCAATGCTTTGTGGAGATAAATCGACGTTCAGAAGCCAAATAACTTAATATTTAGAATTAAGTTTTATTTATTTTCTCAGAATGCCAAATATTAACATATAAAAACCAAAGTATATTGATATGTTTCAACTAATGAGCTCTATACAATTTACAACAGCGAAATAAGTCATCCTCTTTTTGAAGTACTAGATCAGTATCTGATAATTTCAAATTCACAGTCATTTTTTTGATATATTCAGCTATTTTTTTTTTTCAAATAGATCAAAATTTACATCAACATTTTTAACAAATCCAACTGATCTGAGTATAACTTTTGATTATTTCGTCTTAGATTCTTGTGAAGCTTATTTATAATGAAATTAAGCAGTTTGAAAGTGTTCCCTATTTTATATCCTGTTGTATATTTCCTGTGGTCCCAAATCAGCCTCCTCCTTCATCATCGGAATAAGGTGAGCATTGTCTCCGCTGTTTGCTATCAGAAAATAACTTACAAGGACGATGATAGCCTGGGTCTTTACCCTGTCAGGACATCTTGGCTTCGTTGGAGTTTTGCCACTAGCGATCACTTTACCTTTGGAGACGAGAGAGGTGTCATCTGCGAATAGAGACATAATTGCCGCCTTATAGAGGTTCTGAAATGTCGGAGGTGAACAGATTAAACAGCAGGGGCTGCTGCTGTAGAAGGTTCCTGTGGTGATATGGTGCGTATTGGATTGATTGAGACCCGGAATGTCCTTGCCAACAGATAGTTGTAGATGATTTGAGTAGGCAGCTGTGAAGATTGTAGTTTTTACATCAAACCACCATGCCAGATATTATCGAGAGTATGCGATTAATAATGTTTCGTGTCGTACGCGTAACTTTCGCTAATTTCCGGTGATTAGTTCAGTTTTGTGCGGTGGGAAAGTAAATAAATTAGTGCGCGCTCGATCGTGTTTCGTATCGTACGCAGAACTTTCGCTATATTTAGTTCTGTGTTGAGTGCGCGATTGATCATGTTTCGATTAACGGCTGACCAATCTGAGATATTTTGTTCTGTTTGTGTGAAGCGGAAATAAAATCAATTAACTCACGTTTTTAACTCGCATTTAATATAATCCCCTCCCTTAGATCGCATTACTTACTAAAGTGAATCCTGATAATTTATTCCTTAATATTAACACTTCCGTGACCAATCCCCTTTTTGAAAACGAAAACAACTTTCATAAAAAAGCGGAATTTATTCAAGTTTTATGGAGTTTTATGGGTTTATAGTAATGGCCATTTGGTTCCGGAATTATTGCAGATTTTAAATTGGATGTTAGGCGCATAAACTATATCAAATATGACCGAAAATTTAATCGGTCCAAGATGTGGCCTATATATGATTCAAATATAGACCAGAAAGTACAAAACTATCAAAGAATGCTATAACTTTTAAAATCATGAAGTTCGATATGCCATGGGTTTGCTTATTTCCAAAAATTGACTCTTGAACCGTAAATCGGTTGAAATACGGTACAGGAAGTACACAACTACCATAGAATGCCATAACTTTCGAAAGCATGAAGTTTGATGTGTCGCTTGATGGTATTCGCCTATTTCCGTAAAGTGACCCCGTAACAGGTTCCGGCGGAACGTTCGGAATCCGGAATACAGGCCATATGATGGCGCACGACTATGGCAAAGATGCGCACTACTCGCGATGCATGTTAGTGCACGGTTGATCGACCGCACCGGAAATCAATTTTTTTTCGAGTGAAATATTATGGTGGTCGGCAGACTCGAGTAGCCTGCGGTAAATTGCCTTTTCAAACAGCTTATGGAATCCTTCCCAAGCTTCCGGATAGGGATTACATTCGCCGGACTGACAATGGAAGTAGTTGAGGTGAAGTCACTGATTGAAGATCAGCGAAAGAATGAATTAATTAATGATTGAAGCTCATCAGCTGAAATCTCGAAATCCTCCGAGAAGTCGTTGTTCCTATACGGCTACTTTGTGTGGACTGACAATGTTTTGTCCAAGATTGTGCGAACTCACGAATCGACAATTTATTTCGGTCACCTTCTCTGCTGGAGTAATCAAGCGACCCAAATAGCCGTTGTTGTCTAATAGAATCAAAGGTGGCTTGGATTTAAAAAATTTGGTCAATTTCAGAACGGCTTATCTTTTTTTGAGAAATCACTATTTCCAAGGTGTTGGTTGAATCAAGCTCAAATCTGAATCGTGAATAAATTTTGAGAATTTGAATTTTTCTCAACGTCATGCGATTGCAACGCGTCTTGAGTCTTTGCAACTAAGTACGCTAGAACTTCCTGCGATTTACTTTATACAGACGAATCAAATCTCTGGTGAGAGAATCATTGGTCATTGGAGCTGATCATTGACGTCTTGAGAAGTGCCGGATGATGATACTGACGGAGGTAGAGAAGACTGTTGGCCGGAGAAGGGAAACCCCCTCACAAAGAAAGAAAAAAATAATACTAGAGTTACCTCTCTACACCACGGCAGGATACTGACTTATACTTCTGCCAGAGTGCCAGCAGCTGCAGCTCTCTTTATTCAAACATAACGGGCAATGAGAATAGATAGAAGGTGAGGAAGAAGACCAAATGCAAGTGTATTAGTGGATGATGGAAAATGTAAACAGCAAATGGTGACGTACATATTTGCACGGCTTCTTATGGGAGCTCGTTCGAATGTAGTAGTGAAAGCTTTTTCGCCATACACGAAAGGCACTCACACAATATATGCATTTCCATACCTTAGTATTTATTTACATTGCATAACGGGTATATAAAATCATCTATAACAAACATTTCTCGCTTAACTTTTCAAAAGGACCTAAGTAACATTTTTACATGAATTAATTTGAATAGCACAATCAACAGAACAACATGAAAGCTTTTGATTCCAGTATTCAAATTAATTCATGAAAAAAATGTTACTTAGATCCTTTTGAAAAGTTCAGCGAGATTTCCTTAATCTATACCTAAGAGCAACTACAACTAACCTGCTGCGCCTGCTTCATGCATATCTTCATTGACACCGAGGCGTACCTGGTAATCCAACACTCCTCCATAGGGTGCACTCCTTGGAACTCACCTGCCTCCTTCTAACACCGAGCCTCCCGTTCAGAGCTCCTCTTCGTCGCAACAATTCCTCGTGGTCCAAATCTGTTGCCCGTACAAATGGCCTCCACTCCAGCACATGCGCCTGCACAAGTGGCCCGACTCCGAAGCTTGCACAGCGCCTCTCGATGCTCTGCCGACCAGCTCCTGAATGTTCCGATCCAAAGCACCTCCGGGACTCCTGCTGACCTGCCGGCATCCTACCAAACGTTCAAACCTCCTGATGAATTCCGTCCGGCGCTACCCAAGACTTACGTGACTGATCCATGATCTCACTGCGCCACGTGACTTATGCGGCCGATCCATGATCCCACTGCGATAACGTCGACGGCCATGTCATCCCACAAAGATGGAAAACGGGAATCGTTCCTGGGCCCATAACCTGTTGACCAGAGAAGGGAACCCGCTCGCGAAGAACAACAAATACAAGAGTTCTCTTACTCCACGGCAGGCTACTGACTGATACTTCTGCCAGCAGCTGCAGCTCTCTTTTATTCAAACACAACGGGTGTATACAATAATCTTTAACAAATATTTCCTTAATCTATACCTAAGAGCAACAACAACTAACCAGCACATGCATCATCGACATCGGAGTTTCGCACCCTACCTGGTAATCCAACAGAGACATCTACACTAACGGCTTCGATACATGACACTTTGAAAATCGCGTTCGGTAATCGGTGGTGGAGCGCTACTATTAATAATAATTGTATGGATGCCTTCTTTGGTTTTCGAAGAATTTTGCACCCTTCGAACAAACTCTCGTGGTGGCTCGGTGTTTGTCCTCACAGTTTGTGAAGTTAGGTCTCGCTTCTTCTATTACTCACATTCGTCGATGCCGTGTCACCACTGCCCGGATGTCTTCTTCTTATTGGCATTACTTGCCCCCACTGAGACATTGCCGCCTCGCTGCTTAGTGTTCATTCAGCACTTCCACAGTTATTATCCGCGAGGTTTCTAAGCCAAGGTATCATTTTTGCATTCGTATATAATGAGGCTAACACGATGAAACCTTTGTGCCCATGGAAGTCGTGACAATTTGCACGCAAATTAAAAAAAAAAACACAAAAAAATGAATGTAGCTGCGTTTAAGGAGATATACACGAGACGCAAATCTCAATCTAGTACTGATTTGAGCTTTCTAATGTAAATGCGATTTGCAATAGACAGTGTTAGAATAGCGTTCAAGTATAAGTATTCAGCAAAACAGGGAAGCGATTATCTAAGAGCTGATCGAACACTAAAAGATATCACAATTCTATTTAATTGTTAGCACTATACATAAATTCAATAAAATATAAAGTAATGACTTCAAAATCTTCCACAAGTAAAAGAAAACATTGGAAGTAACACCTTTATTTTTTTTTTTAATATTTATTTTAGTCATGCATAACTTGCCTTTTGCGAGATTCCTTATTCGTGTAATTTGCTACTAACTTTGGAATTCATAAAAACCACGAAATGAATTGAATGAAATCTTTATGTAAATATTATTAAAACCATCTTTTTATTACAACACGTAAACTAAGCATAATACACACAAAAAATAGCACAATGAACAACACGGGGACAGATTAAAAGCGATGGTAATAAAACTGTACCTCGCAATTTCTTAATGTTTAACACAGGAGATATATCTTAATCTTAAGTTCTATTCGTGCTCATTCTACGTCAGGAATGACTTCGATATAACTTATCCCACGATACACAATTGTGTAATTCGAATAGGAGTTACCGAAAATTTTCATATTATACGGAATGTCTCATTTGACTCAGAAAAGTTGCCATATTTATAAATTTCAAATGCTTGATTAAAATACTCTTGAGAAAAAAAATGTCCCAATTTGAACTATCTTCAGGTCCATTTAGTGAAGTGTTTTCAGTAAGTAGATTTTTATTTGACAGTTCAATGATTGGGGGGCCCTCCTTAGCCGTGCGGTAAGACGCGCGGCTACAAAGCAAGACCATGCTGAGGGTGGCTGGGTTCGATTCCCGGTGCCGGTCTAGGCAATTTTCGGATTGGAAATTGTCTCGACTTCCCTGGGCATAAAAGTATCATCGTGCTAGCCTCATGATATACGAATGCAAAAATGGTAACCTGGCTTAGAAACCTCGCAGTTAATAACTGTGGAAATGCTTAATGAACACTAAGCTGCGAGGCGGCTCTGACCCAGTGTGGGGATCTAATGCCAATAAGAAGAAGAAGAAGATGATTGAAACAAATTTTTATTTATGTACATTTAGTTTCGATGAAATCTCACAGAGTGGAAAGAAGCATTAGGTACTTAATCTAGTCTAAATGAAGTAGAATCTTCAGCGTACGTATGCCAAATAACTATTAAGAAATTATAACCGTTCGTGCTTCCATTAAGAATTGATTGGTATTAATGAAAATATAAACATACTTTTTATTAACTAACTCCAATTTCTAGTCATTACGCACAATTATTTATTCAAATTAGTTTCAAATGGTGTCTATTTTATATAATAGTCCCCGTTTTTTATTTAGGGTAAATTTGGTGGTTATTTTGTCGTAACATGTAAAACTCAAACTACATTACTATGAACGATTATGTTACTTTTTATACCATAAGCACGTCGATTTTCTCCACAATTCAAGCTATAGATAATTACAAAATATAAACTAGAGTGTTAATTCCTTTCGTGAATTTATAAACCGTATGAATAATAAAATTTGTCACTTAGAACACAAATTATTTATTTCGATTTATTTGATAACATTATAATATATAATAACACTGAAAAAATATTCATTCATTTAACGTTGAACGATCTATCTAACAGGCTCCAGCCGATACAGTTTTCACCAGTTCAAATCACAACATCGTAAGGGCATTTCCAACCGACGGCAGCGTGATCCATACGTTCTGCTACTGCCAGCGGGAAAAATCGTTGGGGTCCGCACCGGAAAGACAGAAAGCTTCGACAAATACACCAATCCGTACACAAAGGTGTTCAATATTGAGCCCCTACTGCTCGACAACGATCTGTACGAGAATCGCAACGGATCGAAAATATTGCGCTACCTAAAGGAAGGGTCCAAACTGACCGATTCCGAAAACAACGAACTGGTGCGAATCTGTTGTGAACATCTGCAGCGCTGTGACGGGTGAGTGATATATTCTACCATCAAAGATTATATTGTTGCTCCATAAATATATGTAGTACTAGATTAAACTCGAGAGGGGTCTCCATTAGCCTTGCGGGCAAAGGCATAGGATTGGCAATCCGGAGATGGTGAGTTCGATTCTCGGTCAGAACTAGCCTGTTTTCGGGTTGGAAACTTTCTCGACACCCTGGGCATAGTGTATACATACTATACATTGTACTTACCACACAACATATATACTTATGCAATGGCGGGCATATAAAAGCTTTAAAAAACTGAGAAAATGCTAATAGAATTCTAAGTTGAAAGGCCGAGTTCCAGTTGAAATGTAGAGCCATTGAAGAAGAAAGAAGACTAAATCAAACTATGTTCTAGCCGTCCAATAGCACAGCTGTAGCTCGGACCATGCTGATCATAGTTAGAATTAAATACCAGCTTGGTCTGGAATGGTTTTTGGACAATCTATTTATCTAGGCATATGATTTCTTACACTCCACAAAATTAAAAAAAAATAATTGAAAAAAATCTTTACGGTGGAATTAAGGTTTTGAAAAACTCATAAAATAATGCTTACGTAATTACGAGTCGAGTCTTAAAAGTCGTAATGTAACTAATAAACTGATTGAAACTGGGACACAATATTGTGGATTTACTTGACCAATGGATTCGAAGGTCGGTTCACTTATCTATTTCAAACATTCCCTTTTCCAGCAAGGTTTGCCAAACTCAATAAATGTTAGGTAGATTACCTTGTTTTTTGCTCATTGTCTATCAAAACAGATGTCAAAACATCGGAAAAAGAAAGATAAGTCCGAGGGAAGCAGCAAAAAACACGTTGCAGACTTGTCAGTTTTGACAGATTTTACTATGAAGACGGGTGTGACGGTGAAAACGGCGATTTCAACGACCGTTCAAGGAGCGATTAGTTCGAACAGTCGGGTCCAATAGGGAAATCCACGTACAATATTTTAGTTACAAGATAAAGATTGTAGCTTCGGCAAATTACACTATATTTTAAATTTCCACTGCTGAGTATCCATAGAATATTATCGTATCTTTGCAGTTCTATGTATCCGGATACAGCCAAGAAGGTTATTCTTGCGAAATCAATCGTGGCGACATTTCCGCAGTTGGCCAGCGAGCACCACCCGGACGAACCACATGCGATGTACTTCCACCGCAAATTGGACAACGTCGGAGACGACCGACACTCTGGCAAGATCACGAATCGCTTCGATACTATTATTCGGAAGGCCAATGGCAAGAATCGTTACAAGAAACCCGTTCACATAATAATGACGTAATATTTAAAAAATGTGAAGAATTTGTTACTGATAAAAATAGGTTGCTTAAAAAACGTCGTACCGTCGTCGGGGGTGATAATAGGCCACTTTTTTATGTATATACTTTATTTCCGTGATTTTTTATATTACGATTATAAGTTCATCACGTATAATAGGCCACTGTTTCAACAACTTGGAATGTCTGTATAACTGATTTAACATATCTAAGGACAAGAAAACCAAAATATGAGAGACCTTTTTGAACGATTTATTTATCCGACCTATAGATTGTTCATAAAAGTAATGGCCCTCCAGGCTATTGTCACCCCCGTGGACGATATCATGTATATTCATTCGTAGTTTGCGTTATCCAGTTTCCAGTAGCTTTGCGAGAAAGGCGTAGGATTTCCAATCCGGAGACGGCGAGTTCGATTCTCGGTCCGGTCTCTAAGATGCTTTCGCGTTGGTAACTTTCTTGACACCCTGGGTGTTGCCGAAACATTGGTGACTCCAGAGAGGACCAATGGATCAATCAAGGTAACTCATTTAGCACTCACTGCATCAAAACAACGGCGGCACTGTATACGCATATTTCTGTGCTTTTGACAGAACATGTCTACGGTGGCACGATCTGTTCATTTCATAGCGGCGGTTTTTGCTTATTGATTGGTTCATTGCAGATGCAGATTATGTTTGCGAAGGAATGCTTTCGAGGCTGACTGCTCCGTGGACCTTCTACGTATCGCAAGTTACTCCGATGTTAGTGGCTATGCGATTTTAAAGCTGGTTGCACGGTAGAGTTCCGCTCTTTCGAATATTTTCCTCTGGTGCTTCCGGATATCACTGAATAATAGACACTGCACACTGGTATGTTTGACCTGCTCTGATGCCGGACTAAATTAGACATAAGGTATTCATTGTATTTGCCACACAAGATACACTCTCATGTAATGGTGGCATAGAAAAGCTTTCAATTAACAACTGAGTAAATTACTATGCCTGAAACTCATTTATGCATATGCCCAACATGTGATAGATTTAGTTCGGAAAAGGTATTGGAGGGTAACCACTTCCTTAGGTGGGTTTTGATCCCACGAAACCAGTAGTACTCTTTGATTATGTGGTCGGGTTGGGATCTTAAACCTTACCCAAGCAACCAAAAGTTCGGATAAGAGGAGATGTTTTGGCTTAATCAGCTCGCGATTTAAGTAATTTTTTGTATGGTGGGAGCGCAAAAGTGAACTTTGAAGTTCCGTTAAGGTGCTTGGAACTCAATGTGAACCAAAAGTTAACCAATTGGTTCGGTTAGGAACAAATTTAAGTAAAATCCGAACTTTTGGTTGCTTGGGTAAACCCCACATTCCCCTTCTTCTCTCACAAAAAAAGCAAAAATACTCTAGCATAGGGCGCAGTGCTTTTTTTAAAGTTATTTTCGCAAAACGAAGATGAATGTTGAACATGTTGCATCTGCAAACTGAATTTGTTAGGCTATGTCACCAACTCTGTTTAGCACACTTGTATTGCGCTGTTCACACTAAATCGAACAACACAGTTTGAAAGTGTGACGGTTCCAAACTGTGCTCAAAAGTGTGACGGCATCGATTTCAATGGAATTTGACATCGATAAATGTCAGACGAAAGCAAACGGTGTGAGAACCACGTGCTTTTGTTTTGAACATTTTCTTCTGACACGTACGCATTTTGCAGCTTCCCGCATTTTTGCTTTCTAAATGACGGCCAAGGTTGCCAGTTGTGCAGTTTAAATAATTATTTCCTCCAAAAATATTTTTATTTGGCAGGATTCGAGAAAAATAATTCGGCAACTGTGCAGACGCAATAAAAAAGTGTGATTATCGAACTGCATCGATAATCCATGTTTCAAGGCAAACTGCAATATTGTGTTGGTATGCTTTAAGCTACAATTAGATTTTTATTCATTAATGAGTTCAATTAATAGATTTTAGTTACGACTTACAAATTTGGTGTTCTCTAGTCTAGAAGTGGTAGTGGATTGATGTGGCTTCTCGCTTTAATTATCGTTAATCTAACAAACAAAAGCATTTAATTTTAACTTCACTGTGATTTCATTTCATCCGTACTTACGATAGGTTTAGTTCAATAATTTCGCATTTTTTACGTATATAGTTTACTAGATTATGTTATGCACTGCAAATATCTGTGATAATAGGTTTAGTATTTTAATTAGCTATTAATGTAGAATTAATTTTACCATATAATTGCTTACACCCGGCAGCTAACAACGTGGTCTATTTCTGTTTGTTGTTGTTTTTTACCTTTCTCCTTTGCAACGCTCGGTGGTGTCTCTCCACCATTCGCTCCGCTGTCATCTACAGGGTCGTCCTTGGCAGTGTTGCCATCATTGTGCGCATCGTCGCAACATACCCCCACCCGTAAACCTAGAGTAGGGTCCGAAACTTCAAGTGATGTGGGACTAGGTTTACCATTCTCCTTTAAGTCTAATACAGCAAGTTTAGTCGCCGCTCGCCGTAAAATTCCCGATGATGTCCGCACCAATGCTTGTCGTACCTTACCGTCTTGTCCACGAACCCACTGACTTCTCGTTGTTCCGCCAACGACTAGCACTAAGTCACCTACTTCCAATTCCTTCACATCTTCGAACCACTTACATCTTCGTGTAATGAATGGAAGATACTCTTTGATCCATCTGCGCCAAATATCATCTGATATATATCTAGCCAACTTCCAACTACTTCTTAACACCAACCATATGGGGTGTCGCCGGTGGAATGAACTTCCATTTGCATTGAGAGGTGATAAATTTTTCAGCAATAGATTGAATATGTATTTTCAGTTCGTTGCTTGTACCTTGAAAACAGGTAGCATTATCCGACCAGAACTCCCTTGGTTGTCCTCGACGAGCTACGAATCGTTGTATTGCCATAATGCATGACTCGGTACTCAAGGAGTAGACTACCTCAAGATGTATCGCTCTAACTGTCAGGCAGGTGAAAAGCGCTATCCATCGTTTAGCATTACTTCTGCCCACCTTCACAAGAACTGGACCGAAGTAATCCAAGCCCGTAAAGGTAAATGGTTGGATGAATGCAGTCAGTCGCATCTCGGGAAGTGGAGCCATAACTGGTGGTCTTGGCGTTGCTTTTGCTATACGACAGAAGATGCATGCCCGTTCTACTTTGTCCAGTAACCGTCGAAGTCCAGCTATCTCAAAACGTTGACGAATCTCATTGAATATCGTTTCGCGATTGGCATGACGGAAACGACGATGATACCAGTCAACGATAACAAATGTAATTTGATGCTGCTTGGAAAGGATTATTGGAAATTTTGCCTCTGCTGGTACGTATGGTGCAGCTCCAATTCTGCCACGACTCCGTAGAATGCCCAACTCATCTACAAACGGATATTTTTTGTAGATTATACTGGATTTGTGTACAGTAGGGTGATTGCTTTCAGGCGGTCCTCGAGTTTTTTGGAGAATAGCAATCTCATCTGCATATGATTCGTTTTGAGCTGTCTTCAGTAGTGCTTCTTCAGCTCGGCATAACTCGCTACTGGTGAGGTAACCGAGTTCTAATTCATTCCCGTTAATACACCTTTGAAGATTATCAATCCATCGCAGCACATACGCCGCCACTCGCTGTAGTTTTGTCCACCGGTTGAAGTTTCCAAAGGCTATGCATGACGAAAAATGTATTGAATTGTGACTGACAGGTCGAAGTTCTTCTTCAGTTGGCTCGTTCGGTTTCTGTTGCTTGGGCCAGTTTTCCTCTGGTTCGTACAGAAAATGTGGACCGTTAAACCACGAGTTGCTAGCTGTCGTGTGTGGGCTGTTGTTCCATTTAGTAGCTAGATCTGCCACGTTTAGTTTTGATGGTACCCAGTTTTGATGGTACCCATTCTGACTGCTGCGTGGATGATAATATTTCGCCAACTCTAACCGCGACAAATTTGTGGTACCGTCTATGATCCGAAGAACGAACCCACGCAAGAACAGTGTGTGCATCACTCCAACAAAAGCGTTTGCTTATCGTATATGAATGCTGGTTTTGGATTGTCTCCATCAAACGCGATCCGAGAACTGCTGCCTTGAGCTCGAGTCTAGGGATTGACAGAGCCTTCAGTGGTGCCACTTTGGTTTTCGCACCTGCAAGCGTTACCTGAATGCCACATTCGTTCACCAGCCTGAAGTATACCGCAGCGGCATATGCTGCATCACTTGCATCAACAAATAAGTGGATTTGAAGGTTATCGAAATTCTTCCGGGATGCTGGAAAGTAGTACCGTGGAATACGCAGCCGGTCTAGGTGCTGCAGGGAGTCTACCCAATGGCGCCATCTTTCGTTGGTGTCAGCAGGAATTCGTTGGTCCCACTCTGTGCCTTTCGTCCACAGTTCTTGGATCAGAACTTTACCGTGAACAAGTAGGAACGCAATGAGTCCGAGAGGGTCGAAAAGACTCATTACCACTCTAGCTACTTCACGCTTCGTAGGAACGTAGTCATTGCGCAGAATGCGAGTGAGATCTTCTCTAGCACCAAAGGTGTATACAAAAACATCGTCGTTCGGAATCCATCGGCCATCGATCCGCTCTTGCTACTTACTTCTGCCATCTGCCGAATTAATTCTTGGCGCTTTTCGAGTGATTCTCTTCTTACCTGCTGCTGCTTTCGTCTTGCTTCCAATTCTTCTTGCAACTTACGCTCGCGAATCCGTTTCGCTTCCTCGGCCAGCTTCCTTTGCTCCTCCAATTGGCGTTCTTCTTCCTCTAATAGCTGTTTTCTTATTTCTTCCTGCTCCTTTAGCTCCTGTTCCTCCAATATTTGTTCTTCCTCGACAAGCTTTAGTTGTTCTGCCAACATTGCAATTCGTGCACCTGACGATAGGCTACCAGTAGGGTCGGGAATATTTTTCCCTTTTTTAGAGCCCCCCTTCGAGCTGGCCTTCGAACCTACTTTCCCTTTTGAGCGTGAACCAGCAGGAGGGACCTTGAGAAGATTATTGGAAACCCCTGAACATGCACATAGCCTGCAAGTATACATAGCGTGCGACTGTCGAATCTGCTCATCTACCCCGGCGCATCCAAAGTGTTCCCATAGCTTGCAGGAATCGCACTGGACCATTTCACTTTCCGCGGAGTCCTTCCGTGAGCAGGACTGACAATTTTGGGGGGAGCCACATACAGTATCCATACTTCTGATACCCGGACAAATTTCTTAAAGAAATTGTTAGGCTATGTCACCAACTCTGTTTAGCACACTTGTATTGTGTTGGTATGCTTTAAGCTACAATTAGATTTTTATTCATTAATGAGTTCAATTAATAGATTTTAGTTACGACTTACAAATTTGGTGTTCTCTCTTGTGTTCTCTAGTCTAGAATTGGTAGTGGATTGATGTGGCTTCTCGCTTTAATTATCGTTAATCTAACAAACAAAAGCATTTAATTTTAACTTTACTGTGATTTCATTTTATCTGTACTTACGATAGGTTTAGTTCAATAATTTCGCATTTTTTACGTATATAGTTTACTTACACAGTTACACACTTATTCTCGATTCTCTTGTTCGGTAAATTTGTTTACGGTTTTGCTCCGTAAACCTTGAAAACTATACCGAGAAAGTCATCTATTTCATTGGAAACTACTGATTTTTTGTAAACGTTTTCATTATTTACTGTATACAGTAATGCTTAGAACCGAATTTTCAGTATTTGTGATGTTTACTGTGAGGTTTACTGATATCGAACAAAAAATCAGTAAAAGCTGTTACCGAGTTTTCGGTTTTAACAATTTTGTTACTGAGTTTTCATCAAATTAGAATGACAACTTAACTTGTTGACAGATTTCAGCGTGGTTATTAGTTTATTCATAACGACATCGTGCCCCACATTTTTCCAAACCCATTTCTTTCCCATGCTGTTGGACCGTAAACTAAAAAAACTCATCCGATTTTAAATGTTCCAATCAGCCAAATTGCAGAGAAAAAAGTGCATGTAAATGATAAAACATTATTTATTTATTTATTTTACAATGAAAATTATGAAAAAATACCAGAAGCGATTTTTGTTGCTGGGGTTGAGCCATACTCGTGGCTCCGGATTGGGAACCAAGAACATAACAAATTGTACATTAAGACGACGGCAACGATAAGTGATTGGGATAACATTTAATTTTTCTCTCATCGCACATTAGAAATCTTTTTTGAGGAAAAGGATAAGTTTGAATTTAAATATTTCAACATTTTTGTTTTCTATTATTGCATCATATTTTTGGCGATATTTTTACTGAAAAACTCAGCATTCAAAAAGTAAACAAATAGTTTACCGAAAAAGTCAGTAGAAACAAGTACTGAATAGATCGGTACTTTTTGACACATTTTATGATTATTTCGGGTTACCGAGTTCTCAGTAATTGCAATAATTACCGACTTTAGTCAGCTGTTCAAAAACTCAGTAAAAATTCGGTTCTAAGCATTACTGTATACAGTAAATAATGAAAACGTTTACAAAAAATCAGTAATTTCCAATGAAATAGATGACTTTCTCGGTATAGTTTTCAAGGTTTACGGAGCAAAACCGTAAACAAATTTACCGAACAAGAGAATCGAGAATAAGTGTGTAAGATTATGTTATGCACTGCAAATATCTGTGATAATAGGTTTAGTATTTTAATTAGCTATTAATGTAGAATTAATTTTACCATATAATTGCTTACACCCGGCAGCTAAAAACGTGGTTTATTTCTGTTTGTTGTTGTTTTTTTTTACCTTTCTCCTTTGCAACGCTCGGTGGTGTCTCTCCACCATTCGCTCCGCTGTCATCTACAGGGTCGTCCTTGGCAGTGTTGCCATCATTGTGCGCATCGTCGCAACAATCTTAACATCGTGGGCACGGCAAATGCTGGATAAAGCGTACCATTGGTACCCCTAGCAGCACAAGTTAAGCGAATTTGGCTGCATCAACTTAGTTGTGACTAAATCTGGTCATATATGAGTTGCTATGAACTATGTGTAACATGTGTGCTGCTCGGGACTTCGCGTACCTAAAAGAATAAAATAGACCCCATCTTGCGTTCTTTAGCCTCTTACCCAGCAACTCCTATCCCTACCTCCTCGTGGTGCTGGCCGGGATACGAGCAACATTAGGGAAGATCGAGTAACCAACCCCGGTGGGAACCATGGTCGTATGCGGACAGGGAGGGGGTTTGCTTATCTCCCGAGGTGCAAATCTTACTGAGCATCTGTTCTCCATGTCAGGTTCGGCTCACAACAGCATCTGTTCTCCTTAATAGGGGCGGCTGATCATCGTCCGAGTGCCAGCGAGGGACTCTAAGTGAAACTGTGCACCATGGTCCACCGGGAATAAGGAGGAATGGTCCTCCGGAAATTTAGGGGGTTTGGTGAATGGTGTCAGGCCCTGCAAGCCAGCCTTAAAAAAAAACACACGTAACGAACAATCAACAAGAGAGTACGGACCGGAACCATCGGCGAAGACCATTGTGACGAAAATGGACTAGCGATTGGAAACTCGGTTCGTGGAAATGCAAATCTCTCAACTTCATCGGGAGTACATACATGCATACTCGCCGATGTGCTCAAGAACGGTGGATTCGGCATCGTAGCGCTGCAGGAGGTTTGTTGGAGGGGATCAATGGTGCGAACGTTTAGAGGTAATTATACCATCTACCAGAGCTGCGGCAACACACATAAGCTGGGAACCGGTTTCATAGTGATGGGGGACATGCAAAGGCGTGTTTTCGGGTGGTGGCCGATCAATGCGAGAATGTGCAGGTTGAGGATCAAAGGCTGGTTCTTCAAATTCAGGATAATCAACGTCCAAATTTAACACTCCGGAAGTACTGATGATGATAAGGACGCAATCTACGCGCAGCTGGAACGTAAGTATTACAGCTGCCTAAGCCACGACGTCAAAATCATCATAGGAGATTTGAACGCTCAGGTTGGCTAAGAGAAGGAGTTGAAACCGACTATTGGGAAGTTCAGCGCTCACCGGCTGACGAACGAAAACGGCCTACGACTAATTTATTTCGCCGCCTCCAAGAATATGGCCATTCGCAGTACCTACTTCCAATACAGCCTCCCGTATCGGTACAACTGGAGATCACCACTGCAGACAGAATCACAAATCGACCTCGTTCTGATTGATGGACGGCACTTCTCCGACATTATCGACGTCAGGACATATCGTGGCGCTAACATCGACTCTGACCACTATCTGGTGATGGTTAAATTGCGCCCAAAACTATCCATCATCAACAATGTTCGGTACCGACGACCACCGCGGTACGATCTAGAGCAACTGAAGCAAGCTGATGTCGCCACTGCATACGCGCAGCATCTCGAGGCAGCGTTGCCGGAAGAGGGTGAGCTCGATGGGGCTCCTCTTGAGGACTGCTGGTATACAGTCAAAGCAGCCAACGTCGGGTATATGGGACAAAGTCGACGGAACGATGGGTTCGACGAAGAGTGCAGACAGATTCTGAAGGAGAAGGACGTAGCGCGGGCGATCGCAATGCAGCAAGTTACCCGGCAGAACGTGGAACGTTATAGACGGAAGCGGAGACAGCAGACCCGCCTTTTCAGGAGAAGAAACGCCGCCTGGAAGAAACGGAGTGCGAGGAGATGGAACAGCTGTGCCGTTTTAAGAAACACGCAAGTCCTATCAGAAGTCAGAAGCTCAACGCATCCCGCAAAGGCTTCGTACCGCGAGCCGAAATGTGCAGGGATAAGGATGGGAGCATCTTGACGGACGAACGTGTGGTGATCGAAAGGTGGAAGCAGCACTACGAGGAACATTTGAATGGCGCTGAGAGTACAGGCAATGAAAGTCAAGGCAGCGGAGGAGATAACTACGTCAGTTCAGCGGACGATGGAAGCCAACCAGCCCCCACGTTGAGGGAAGTTAAGGATGCCATGCAACAGCCAAAGACCAATAAAGCAGCTGGTAAGGATGGTATCGGAGCTGAGCTCATCAAGATGGGACTGGAAAAGTGACTATCCGGTTGCCACTCACTAATACAATCGAACACTGCTGTCATTTTGCGAAAAGCACGTGGTTTTGTTTTGAGCAGGAAATTTCTGCCTATCTTTTAACACTGCGGCTATCTTGACGTTTACCTTCGCAGTCGAGCCTGCGAGTGTATGACCGCCGCAACATTCTAGAAAAAGATAAGCGCGACAATATGTTTTAATGTTAAAAATCACTAAAATGATTAAAATTTAAACTATTTGCGTTTATTTTAAATTCTGAGTGTACATTCTATTTCTGAGTACACTGATAAAAAAAACACGTTCGATTCATGTTTTTCGGAATATGGATATTTTCAATCAGCTGACACCATGAAGTCTAGTGTAATCCACATCACTATGACGTTCTTGACATTCTTATTTCAAATGACAAAGTTAGTATTCGAATTCATTATTGATACACCACGATATGATATGCATATCCATGAAAACCCATAACAAATACACGTTCGACTCGTATGTTTCAAAATGTTGATATTTCATTCCAAGTTACACCAGCAAGTCTAATGTATTTCACATCACTGCGATGTTCTTTACAAACTCAGTTGAAATGACAATGTTTATAGAAAATTTCATACTTGATACACCACGATGTCATATGTTTATCTTAAATATATTATGAATCAATTGAAACGAATTTAGGTATGGATTCTGATGAGTCTCCAATTGTCATCATTCCAATAAAATCGCACATGTTCATGCATGTTTCGAAAAGGTTGTAACAATTTTCAGCTATCAGCGATAGTGAACTATAGTTTCATATTCAATTCCACTTCAATAAAGATGAAAAATACTATGTTTGAATATTATTTATGAAGATATATATATATTCGTGTTTCTATAATGGCTATAAAGCGGTGGTGGAAGGAAGAGGCATTTCACTGTTCAGTGACCCAAAGGGCAGAAGACATTGCGGCATGTGTGGAACAAGCAACTTCGACCATAAATAGACGAAAAAGTGAAGCTTACCAAATTTAAACTGAACTGCTGTCTTAGGTAAACATAAGTATACGCCTACAAATCTATGTACAAAGAAGTTCTCGAAGTCTTTTTATTCTATATCATTTAAAACTGTAAAAAATGTAGTTTTTTTGTTTTTTTTTTCTTTAAATACCTAATTTGTTTTAATTTCATTTGATCCATTCGGAATGCGATTTCTATTATACGGTTGAAAACCAATGACAATACAAAAGTAAGTTGATTATTTTATTATTTTTTATATACTTATATAAATATTTCAAAATTGATTTTCTTGCTCTGGGAAAACTGGCTGACCTGCTGTGGCTCCTCGTTGGTGTTGAATCGAATCGGAGCATACTAATTTGGTGCATTTTCTTATTTATGCATGTTCTCCTCCCGCTGCTGCGGCATTTTTCATAAAAACAACGACGAATCCTCAGTATCGGTCCCCTTGGAATATTCTTTGCGACGTACGTACTTCATGGTGGCTTCCTGTTATTGATTGGCATCAGCATCGAACCGATCCCGTTTTCCGACAGCAATCCTTTGAATTTCTTGGTGATCTGTGTAGATGATGAGAATCTTATTCATTGGTTGCAGATTTCGGAAGATGAAAGCACTCACCTGTCCTAGAACAAACTCTTCGGCCTCAAGTCGTTAATGCTGGTTGGTGTGGTTCAGCATTTCTTAACATAATAAATACAATCATCTACATTTCAATCACACTTGTTCGAATTTTATTCTATTTGTTCGGAATGCGATTTCCGTCATAGTTTCGAAAACCAACGAGTGACGGTTTTTCTAATCAAGTAATAGTTGAAGTTATGAAAACTGTTTTTCGAAATGGATTTCGATCCGCTGACGGAAATCGGATTACGGATGGATGTCCAATAGAGTGGGGGGTCATGGTCATTTTTTCAAATCAATGGTTTTTCGAAGCCTTTCTGGGTCCTGAACAACTGTGCAGAATTTGGGAGAGATTGGTTGCTTCCTCGCTTTCCGCATCGCGTTTGAAGTTTGTATGGAAATTAGTATGGGAGAACGTATATTTTTGCATTTCTACTACTAGAGGTTTCAGTTAATCGTAAACCAAGTGGCACATTGCGTTAAAGTATAACCCAAAGGATGCCGAAAAACTTTGCTGAAGAAGGCACGTTGCTGGAACGTCCACGAAAAAAGTTATAACGCTTCGAAGATTGAGTGTTTAAACCATATGCAAAAAATCGTTTATTCTGCCAGCACTGCCGAACTACGTAGACCAATAATTTAACTGAGTGTTATTTCAAAATAATTGATCTTATAGGGCTATTGAGCTAATGGGAGCTATTCGGAATCATTTCACAAATAAAAAAATCCGACAAGAAGGAAGATGGGTTTTGCTCTTCGATAACCATAGGTTGTCCGGTAGTGCTGGCAGAAACATTGATTTCTTGCATATGGTTTGAACAATAAATTTTCGAAACGTAATAACATTTTTTGTGGACCTTCCAGCTGCGTACCTTCTTCGGCAAAGTTTTTCGGCATCTTCCAGGCTATATGCTAACGTATTGAGTCACGTGATTGATGATAAATTAAAACTGCTAAGAGCTAAAATGTAAAAAAGTACGTTTTCCCATACTAATCTCCATGTAAATTTGAAACGCGATGCGGCATGCGAGGTTGCAACCAATCGAGCCCATATTTTGCACAGTTGATTGGGGTCCCAAAATGATTCAGAAAAACCTTGATCTCACTTGATCAGACGAAGTTTGCGTTTTCCCATACAACTGCGCCCCACTCTAATGTCCAATCATCATTATCATTTAAATATGGAAGAAAACACGAAATTCACTTGTTATAACAAACGAAATTCAACACGAATACATTTGGATATCACATATCAAACAAGTGACTGTGACAAGTCAAGTAACAGAATTCTATTTGTTTTACACGTTAATACCGTGTGGTTTGTTTATAAACAAATGCAGAGTTTCGAATGTTTTACACGTGATATTGATTTGCTCTGACAACATGCGCAAATTCATGTGTAGAACACACGGTCCTCTCGTGTATTTTTTTTATAGTGTATATTTTTTTCTTCCGTGTAGAAGTATTCAAAATTCGAAAGAATAAAAACCCAATAATGAGCAGTTTGTGTTTATCCGTGTAGGGCTCTCATGCGTGCGTGCCTTCTCTACAAATTATTTCTCCACATTTTTAAAAACGAAAAAACTTCAAAGTTTAAATTTCAAGCGTGTGTAATTTTCTTCGCAAGTTTCGATTTGGTGCGTTGCATATAAAGTGGTTCCGAAAATGGCTTCTTGTTACCTATTTCGTTGGTGTTTTCCGAATTGTTTCTCAAACGGAATTTGGCGGGGAGATGGACAAGAAAGAAGCTACAAAGCCGTGATCGGCCGTAACAGTTCCAAAGCCAAGCAAGCCAAACGCAACAAAAAGTTCCGTCCTGATCGGATGGAGAAGGGGTCTTCGCCGGGGCAGGTCTCCGAAATGCAACAGCCTACCAGTGTCTTGAAGCACTGGGCCGGTCAGAGCCGTTGTTGCGAAGAGGTTTTGGAGGAAATACGCCTTAATGCTGTTGATGCCCCGGAAGCCACGGAAGATCAGGCTGTTGTAGCAGGTTCAGCGGTCTTGCAGGATGAGCGGTAAGAATTAACATTTTTGATATAATTAAATACGAACAATATTTTAAATGCTATACGTATTACCTATTTACTTTAAAAAAAATAATGCTAAACCAAGTTACAATTTTATGCTTGATATAATTTATATATTATATTATATTTATATAATTTTGTAGTTAAAAGAGGAAAAGTCGGCGAAAGGACTTGCGACATTTATTTCTATTCCAGATAGAGATAGAATATGAAAAAAAAATCTTATCGCTTATTATACATAAAGCTATTGCGTTAATATTGCGGATTTTTTGAAATATTTTCATTTTGTGGAATCCGTAAAGTTCTTCCGCAGACCTAAGTAAAAGTCCTGTAACTGGTAGGCTATCATAACAAATAAATATACTTATACTACTTATACTTAAAAATCTTTGAAACACAAACAAAAGCCAGATATTTATTTGGTGTTGTCATCGAAGTATGCCTTGCGAAACGAAAGAGAAAATCTAGGAGAAAATGTATGAAAGGACAGCTGAGCGGTACTTTATAAATTGAACCGGAAAAGGGAGAACTTTCTCTGGAACAGCAATATTTGTCACTGTATCAAATTACAGTAATATCCCGATTTTATCACCCCCTGGTGAATTTTGGGGTGATAAACCAGGGTATGTGACAAAATTGGGGGGAAATGCTTATTTAATCTTCCGGTCAATGTCATCATATAGTGCATATACTCCTGTATATATACGATTGTGATGCATCACCAGTGCTACGATGTGCACGTATTACCTGGCAATCTAACTGCATTGATTGTCTGCCTTTTCAGAATTCCCAATAATATTCCGTTTAAATATCACAAATGATGGTTAATTGTTTGTGCTAAGGGAAAGAAAATTGCAGTGGGTATCGGCCAAGTTCCCCCTGGCGGTGCTAAAATGATAAGCGGGAACAATACCTAATTCACGCGTTATTATTTTATGTGGGGGCACGCATGGAACATATTTTTCAACGCGGGTGTCAGGCGGCTGACCCATGCTCGACCAAAATAGTAAAATTTAGCTAGAATATTTTAATTTTGTTTGATTATTTTTATTTTATTTTTATTTTTGCCATCAAATGATTAGGAGCTTATTTTCAACATCACATAACGCAAGAGAGGGTAAAACTCTGCGTTGCATAGAAAAGTTTAGGAGGTCCCCGATTCGGTGCAATGTTGCACTGTCGTGTGGGGCATGGTTGTCCCGTGTCGTTTATGGCGATGTCGTTCCCGCATCTATGACGCCTTTGCTTGAACAAATCATTTTATGTAATGGCGGGACATGTTAATAATTCATTCTAGATCTCAAATATTTTGGTAGATACTTCTGGAGGCTGTCAAGACGGTGGGAGGGATATTGCCTATGAGTGGCAGAGGCAGCTGTGCTCTGGGCGGCAGCATGGTGAAAGCAGTTTCGGGATAGTTAGGATTCAGTTTTCATACTTAAGAGAATATCTAGGATAATATTATATTTTGATGAGCCAACCTCCATTTTTTAATCACGAGCTTTATTTAGTAGCATAGGTTATCAGTACTCGTAATATACTTAATTCGGTGGGCACGCTTGGAACATATTTTTAACTCAAGTTCGACCAAAATTGTAAAATTTAATTGATTTATTTTAATTCATTTTAATTATTTTAATCTTTCTGCGTCAAATGGTTAGATATTTGTTCCCCCACTCCTTCTGCTCCCTCCTTTTCTATTTTATGTTTCCAAACTTAAACCAACGTGATCACACTAATCCCAAACTGCACGTACCTCTATCATATCAATCTACATACGAATCTACATACAAGAAGCGACAATCACCAGAAAACGGATTTCAATCATTTCCCTTTTACCATAAGTATAAATCATCTAAGCTATAATAAACTCTATCGTAGCGATCCCGAACTGTCTAAACATCTAAACACTGTCTATTATGAACATAAACACAACCGTTTCTATCTCTACAAACATTTCTCTAATAAAAAGGTTCCATAGCAGTCGCTAGAGCCGGAAGCGGTCAACAAGCCGCTCCATACTCTCCTCCTCTATCTTCTATTATCTCACAATTTTACTACCTGAAACTGAACTGTTTCGGACCCCTTATGGGTCTGAAGCAGAGGACGGGACACTCGAGCCTACCAGTCAGTGGATGGAAAGGTCCGTTGTGATAAAGGGTCTATCACAAGCCTCGGATAACCTGGACTAAGTTTTCCACGAGTCGAGTTCATATTGATTTCATGAGTTCTATAAATTAATCGTCACGTTGAAAATTTAAGCCAGCAGTGTAAACGTATTGCCTAATGTCATACAACGTAGATTGGCCACGGCCCGGGGATACGTTGAGTATAACAAGAATAACAAGAATAAACCAGGGTATGTGACAAAATTGGAAAAAAAATTTTTTTTCTTTTTTTTTATTCATTCCACAAATATGAATCATTTTATGCCTTGGAAAGGCCAAATGCGTGAATGGTAGCCGATATTTTTTGTCGAAATTGCTTACAGAATATTTCCCAGGTACTCAGAAGTCGTTCGTAATAAACTAAAGGCGGAAAGTTATTTCATGAAAATCAATGTTGTTTTTGGTATTATTTACGAAAATAAAAAGAATGACAAAATTTTTTGGGGTGACAAAATCGGGTCGAAAACGTGACAAAATCGGGACGTGATAAAATCGGGTCGAAAACGTGATAAAATCGGGGGTAGACAAAATCGGGGAGTGACAAAATCGGGTCAACACTGTATAACAACACATTTTATTGCAATGCCAATAACGACAAGAAGGGAGATGAATATCGTATTTTATCACGGATATCTGCACTCAGCACTCTAATATATTTGGGACTGATTCCTAGATTAACCCAGATTAATCCACCTAGCGGCGATGATGCCTTTCTCGTGCATCGTAAAATGTACTGTAAAAATCACATAAGAAAGGTCAAAAAAGCATTTGGGGGAATAGATCGCATATTTTCTATCATTTTACATGTTTTTGCATTAATTACTATGCATTCCCACCACTACTATTTTTTTCTTCGATTTTGAAAAAAAAAATTCCAAGGGGAGAAAAAACAATGAAAGGCAAAAAGGCTTCATTTGATTCCTGAACATTTTGTCTCTACTATTGAAAGTCTGGAATCTAAACAAGATAACATTAGCCTATAACATTAAATTTGTTCAATATTTCAGCAATCCACTTACGCGGTTCAAGAGATTTTTCATTAAAAAGAAAACACCGCAGCAGATTGAAATGGAAACATTGAGAAATGAACGTAAAACTGTAATTAAATATCTGAAAGGTAAGTCCTAATACCTTCACTATGGAACACTATAGACGGATATTTTTGGTATATTTATTTTGCAGGGGTGGGTCTATATGACCGCCGCATGTCTTATGAGATGATGCTGAGTCTCAAATCGGTTGTTGAAATGTCGTTGGAATCGGAAAAGCAAAAAGAGGAAATTGAAATGAAAGAATTGAAAAGTCGTGTTACTGCCACAAAGCTCAACCCTTCTCCAGTGGTAGAGATACCAAAATCCGAAGCGTTGAATAAAATATCTCCAACGGTCGAGCTGCCAAATTCTCCTAATGTGGAGCAGATCGAAAGTTTGCAACCGGAGTCAGGAAAAATTGAGATGAGAAAGCCCGAAAGTCTCCTGGGAGCGGTCAATTCGGCAAAGATACATAGCGCGATGGGATTTCCCATTTCAGCACCAATCGATATGCCCGGTATGGCTTCTACTGTTCAGCCATTGTCCCTACCATATATCTCAGTAATAAAAGACAATATGTTATTGCATATTCTACCAGGTGACATTCCGTGCACCGAATGCAACCCAGAAGCTATCGTGGTCCAGGCTGGAGTGCAACCGAACCTAATGATAGATGTTGAAAAAATGTCCTTGGAAGATAAGAAACGCTATGGAACGATTGCTCCACCCCTTCCGGCGAAAGAGGATAAGCCCCGCATCGTCGGTTTTATGCTGAAGCCGGGAAGAGCTATGGAATACTTGAATGCCATTGGAGAGGAAGCGAACTCCAACCTGGGCGATGCAGTCCCGATCGTCGAAGCAGGAGCCGACTTTACATCAGTCGATGACGATTTCACTCCAAAGCCTTTGCCGGATTTGTGTTGGACGTTTGGACACACATGATCACTTCGTATGATGCAATGCTGAGGGATGGAAATATTCCTGTTTGTTATTAAGTATTGGCATTTTATATGTCTAGATTAATGCTTTGATCAGATTTAATTTATGATTTATAATAGATACTGACAAGAAACAATAGTATAAGTTGTTACTAAATATATAATATAGTACATAATATGCACTTATAGCCTATTCACCGAATTTTATCGCCTTTTAGAGAGTATCTTGAATGCATACGAAGTATGAAATCAACCTAGTTTGTGGCCTTAGATGGATTGAAGCAGGGTGACATACTTTAGATATACTGGTCCAGCATTTCATTCGAGGGTGCGATTTGGCGTACAGACGAAACAACATAATCGTCACACGGTAGTATATGCCCGACATCGACCACATTGGAATCGATCCAGGACAGTAGTGAGGGGTTTTTTTCTCACCATGGCATAACCATTTACTCTACCGTGACGTAAGTACATCTAGTAGTGTTGATTCTGAGGTAATGCTTTATGGGGATGTGTTTGAAGTAGTTTAAGAATTTGTTACCTTATGACATGTGACAACGAGCTCTCCCGTGAAGTTGAAAGAAGTATACCCGTTGCGAATTTGAGGCTAACGTAACACAGGTTAGGCCCCGCAAAATGCGAATGGAAACAACATTTGGACTGTAAAAAACCCTAATGCTACCGGTGACACTTTAAGGAAATGAAGCGTGGAAAGAAGCAGACAGGAGTTTTTGAGCAAAATTACTTTGCGGCAAACTATATGGCAGACTTCAATGGGTTGGTCACTTGTTGGAAATGTCTGAAGAAAAAAATGCAAGAATTATATTCAACAGGAAATTAGATAGAGGCCGACGACTTCGTGGAAGGCCACGGATACGCTGGAATACTCGGGGTAGAATCGGACATGGAAACCCAAAACATTCGGGAGGAACATCGCCCAAGGGAAGCAACTAAATCCTCGCGTAAGTAAAATGTACACACAATGAGGTCCTCTTTCATTATCGTGTGCGTTACAAACATCATTGAGTCAGTTATTTTTTAAAATGCATAACGCTCGTAACACTTCCATGTCGATGTTGTTTATGTGACGCACACCCGCAGCCCAGAAAAGTCATTAGTCTTTCGAAGAGCCTCACTCAAGAGAGAGTGTAAAAAATGCAAAAATAGTGTTGTCCATTTGTCGTGATCATTAATTTGCATTAATCAAAATACGCGTTTGATTTCGTGCTATAATTTCATCAATTCGATCGGATTTACGGCGTCGCGAGTTTTACCGCCACAGTAAGTGCATTAGGGCATTGATCTTGGAGCACCAAAGCCGAATCCATTCTTTGTGACTTGTATGCATCAACCAGTGATTCAGTGGTCCGCACCTCCCATTTTTCCTCTTCAATTTTCAAACTTCCTCCACACTAGCTGCGAGTGAATGAAACACGGAAAGTGATGTTTATTACCTACTTGTCTACAAAAAAAATAGTCATAATTTGTGTCCCCGTCCAATTGGCTATCCCGGTACATTAACCGGTGGAGCATGACGACCCGAATATAAGGGTTGCTGGTTTTTATGCACTTCTAAGATGCTTCAACTAGCGGAAAAGGGTGCTTTCTGGAACTTCTAATCATCACAGTGACATACCGTGGAGGCAGGGCTGGTAGCGATTTTTTGCTTTGTAACTATTTTTAGACATTGTAATTATTATGATTTTGAAATTACTCAATTATCCTACAATTTCCCAACCTTATTTAAGGTGAAACCCAACAGGATGCCGTTCTCAATAAAAAATACAATTATATGTGTTTGTAAAACGTAAACCTGGTAAGGATTTTGGACTCCTGGAGGAAGTGCTGTCCAATAAACAGCTTGAAGTAGCTCGAAGTTTCTCCAGTTCGACATGAGCAGGATAGCAATATCTTCGGGCTACTCCAAGATGCTCATTGGTCAGCATAATTATCTGTTAATATCTACAAATATAAGTATATTAACAATATACTCCACTTCGCGAATCCCAATATATTAGGCAACAGACGGCACATTCACACCATCTTGCGTCCCAAAAGGTGAAAACGATAGCCAAGAAGTGTGATAATAGTATAAATTACATTAGTGTAAAAATTTTAAAAAGCTTGGATTACATTTTTCAACATTTTATTTTTAAACTCGAGTATATCATGAGATGTTTTCTAGCATACTATTTCGACATGTTATTCTGCATATTGCATCATACGTTTAAACACCCCTCGGAATCTCTTTTAACTACAATGTTTGCTTTTGTGACACCGCGGCGCTACTTTGTCGTCTCTTGAATTCAGCCAGAGTGGACTATATTGATAATAGAGTATATATAAATATTATTTGATATCTATATCAAATGGCACGTTGATACAAGCGGAAATCTCACTATTGCATAGATGGAAGCCTTATTTATGGAATAGATATCTGAAATTGACATCAGTTGTTGATAAACCGATTGAAATTTCAATTTCTGAAATGCTAATATTCTTCATATTTTGGACCCCCACAATTTAATCCGAATTTCAGTACGCGAATCCAAGTAAACATAAGAAGACACACGACGGTGTTAACTTTGACAGATCCTTCTGCACAGCATAGGTAGGTAGTTTTAAAATGCTTATAATAAATTCTAGACAAATTGTAATTGAAGTGCTGAATGAACACTAAGTAGCGAGTCGGCAATGCACCAGTGAAAGATGTAATGCCAATAAAAAGAAGAAGATTATTGTAAAACTTCACGCAGAAGTAATATACTCATCTCATTAATTATAATGTTATATCTATGTATTGTAAAACATGTAATAATGTTTAAAACATCTTATAACATGTTATTCGAATATTTTGAACATAGGGTAGAGAACCATTTGGGCAGCACCCCCTATTCCCGTCAGCAACGTTTATTACTCGAGCGCATTACAATCGAATTGCTTGTTTTATAGTACATGGTTAGTTTCTGTCGATATCTAGTACAAAAAATCAAGCCATTTGGTTGGAACGCGGTCGAGTTTTAACGTTGCGGACGGGAATAAGGGGTGCTGCCCAAATGGTCCCGCTTCCTATCTGTCGAATATATGATTTAATGACTAAAAGGCGTGTCCTTTTTCCATTTTAACTTTTCGTTAAGGTGTCTTAAGGATATTTTATTCAATTTTCCGCGAGCGGTAATTTTTTGATTTTAAGTTTCTGGAGGTAAACCCCACCCACCGCTCTGAGCATTCTGACCAATGTGGTAAATAGGTGCTGATGAAGTGATGAAGCCTTCTTATACAGTCGCCTCTCCACATCTCGATATTGAAGGGACCATCGAGATAGGGAGAGATCGAGGAATGGAAGGATAATTGAAATGGGTAATAGATAGAAATAAGCTAAGTTATTGTCCAAAGATGGTCTAGTAGCCTAAAAATTTGAACATATCGACATAAAGAGAGTGAATCCAGAACAAAATATGATCAGATCACCTCGAGATAGAGAGATATCGAGATAGGGAGGTTATTGAGATGTAGAATGCTCAAATATATGTATATTGAAGGGACCGAGGAAACCATCGACATAGGAAGAGATATCGAGATACAGAACATCGAGATGTAGAGAGTCGACTGTATATCACATTGATCAAAGTCTCGGAACGGTGGATGCAGTTGACCTCCACAAAGATTAAATCATAGGCCAAACACAATGGATACGTTTGAGTGCATTTTGACAGTTTTCCCATAAGAAAACTGTCAAAACATACGCAAACGTATCCATTGTGTTTGACCCATAACCCGCAGGCAAGCTGGCGGCAATTACCGCTAATCTACATTTTGGCAGACATACAAAGTCACTGGTTGTCATACCCCGTTTCACCAGGCACAGTTTCGAGCAAATATTCCATATCAGCATATCAGTGTAAAAGTGTAAAAAAGTTTTTACACCAATACGGAGGTGAAGAAATCGACCCTAACTTAAAATTCTCTAATCACAATAATCCAGTACCAGCCCTGTGCGAGGCAAACGAACAACAGAAAAGAAACAGCAAAGAGAGCAGTTCTCCCATCATCGTGAGCGCCCAGTATAGCAATGATGGCTGAATCAGATAACACGGCGGAAGCGACGAGGCGGCTCAACGTCAAGAAACAAACCCTGGATGATGCCTACGCGATTCCGGCCAACTTCCTCGAGATCGACGTCGTGAACCCGCTGACGACGGTGACCGCCGGGAAGAAGCGCTACACCGACTACGAGGTCCGGATGAGGGTGAGTGTCACTATACGATAAGACCTGTTCTGTATTAGGGTGGTTTTTTCTTCTAATTTGATACATTTTTTTGGGGGAGGTAGAAATGTTGTTACTTGTGTTAGTGACTGCGGCGAATGTTTTGGTTTTCTGATAAGACATCATCATAGGTATTTTTAATATGGAATGTGTGGTGCAGGTTTTCCCGGTTCATTTTAGATTTCACCTAAATGGAGAGATCGAATGCTAGTATAGGACCCCATAATATCTGAGATTATATCTTTTTTGCCTTTCTTATAAAACAAAGTTTTATAGAAAACTATAATTTTACTCAAAAGTCGTGTCTCATTTCGTAAATTAAACTTTCAAAAATCAAAAATTATTCAGTAGGTAGCTATTATGGGACTCTAACGAAAGGTGGAAACACGGAAGGCAGATTCTCGAAAGGCAGACCTTCTTATACATGTAACAAAAGGCGCAATTACAAAAGGTCTGAATACGAAAGACGGAATTTCAAAAGGCAGAATTTTGTCATTTCTTAGTTTTACACAGGCGTCTGCTTGAGGTAAGGAAGGTCATATTTTATTCTTTGAAGGCTCGCATCTGCTCGGTCTAAGTTAAAGGGGGATATGGTTCCTTCTTTAAAAGCAGGCCCCTCTTTATATTTGAACCGTTTGTTTGAGAAACTGCATATGTAACTGTTCGGATTGGGACGAAAAAACCTCGATGTAGCGCTTATTTGGGAATACGCTCAAAGCTAAAAAAATATATATATTTAGTGATTTCATACATAATCAATTTCAATTCAAATTCAATTCTTACAATTTTTAGTTTTTTCCCAAGTTAAACAAGTCAAAGTGTTCGTTGTAACCCTTAGTTATTCAAATAATGCCTGCAGCAAAGGTTCATCATTAAGACAAATTCATTTTAGAATAAGATTCTCCTTTTGGACTTACGATAGATATTCTCATGCCTGACCTACATAAACTTCATACAACGCAGCGCTATTGTTCGCCTATATTATGCATATAACCTGACAAATCGAAGCATTATAAGTTTTGGGAGATATACACAAAATAATGTCTCTAATCTTACATTCCCTGAAATCAGTGCACTAGAACGTCGTAATCACCTTCACCTTACAATATACAAGTTCAGAAATTGGATATAATCTAGAAAAGTTTAATGACTGCTGTATTCCGCATGTATGCACAATTGCCTCGTGTCTACCTTCATCGCCTGGATAATAATAACAAAACGGCCGAAATGACATACCTACTTGTTCTCACTATCTTCGCCAGAGGGACTCACTACAGTGCGATCTCCGTAGTTCGAACACTCCCCAGCCCATAAACCCTGGTCATGTCCCTCATTCGCCACGCTTTCAGGTTTATCATCGATTTCCAGTATTGCCAGTTTTGAAACAGGTCTTCGAAAACGTCCAGCGGTAGTTCGAACGACGACTTGCAGAGCTGTTACAACAGTCGCGGATTTCGCGATTTTCGCGTTTTTCGCGAATTTCGCGGATTTGTCGCGGATTTACCCTACCAGTCGCGAAAATCGCGGTTCCTTCAAACATTATCGCGAAAATCGCGGATTTATAACTACACTCTCGCGAAAATCGCGATTTTCCCAATTTAATTTTAGGATAAATTCAACATGTCGATTATTTGTGCGTTTGCAGAATAAGCAATCCGTCAAAGATCCAAACACATGGTTTTCGAATAACCTTTCAATAGTCGTATGAATGCTGGTTTAAGTGGACTAATAGAAAGTCTGTCGAATTGCATTTATAGATTACTGAAATGCCGAGAATTATTTATTTTATTGCCTAGAACTGTTGTGCCACTAATTTCGGAATTACAATTATGATTGCTTGCGCTGCATAGAAGGTCGACGATAAAGTTGGATCAAACGCATTAATACTCACACATGCAACTGACGGGACGGAACTGATAGCTGATCGAAGCTGTCTTTATTTATGTGTTTTTGATTTATAATATTCGGTTCAACACCAATGAGGACAGGAATCAGAAGGATTCTTTTCGCGAGCCAACCTTGGGTCCCGCCAATAGCAAGGTACATATAATAGCAATTTAAATTGAGAGGAAGGCCGGACCAGAAGAGCCGCCTTGTGAGCCAACCAAGGGCTTCGCCAGTTATTTTGAATTAAAATTGCCACATTAAAATTATTGTAATGAAAAAAATTGGTAGAGAAAAAAAACACAAAAACACTAATAAAATAGACAAAAAATGGAACGATAGGGTTCCCGCGGTTCCGGCTTCTCCCTGAGGACTAGAATCCTGGGGTTCCTTGCATGACTCCTTATCCTAGGGTGGTGGGAACCTGGTTCATCTGCATTCTCGAGTGTCTCTTGCTGCTGAATGATTGAGGCCTAGGTTGGAACGATAGATATAGGTTTTTTTTCATTGCTCGACTGCTAAAAAGCACACTGAAGTTTAGTACCCTCAGGTCTACTTCAATTGCAACACACCATCATGTACGCGACCTATTATGAAGCCTACCTACGGTCTCTTTTGGTACCTCTGGAGTCTAGTGCATGTTATCTTTGCTTGATGCTCTTCCGGCAAATAAACAACATGTTGAGTCTGCCGTGTTATATAAAATTAGCAATCCCCATCCATTATCTCATACTCAGTGGTAATGACATCATTTTTCAAATCGTGAACATTATCCAAGTTTTTAAAAATTCGTAGGTCTTAGAACCGTTCCTGTCCGCCTCTGGTATCATTTCGCCTGAGTGCTTTTAAATCAGATTTGTCAAGCTTTGTTCGGGCCTCTGCGGAGCTATGCCGCTTGCTTTTGAAGAAATTGTCTTATTTCCTAACTAGCGGATTGATGGAAGTGCAAAATCCAATGACTGATCAATAAATAGCCGGACGGATTATTGGTGCGTCCATGCCCTTGTAAAACGATGGTAGATATTAGAAAAAAAAACTAGCGAACTAAAACGAACTGGTATTTACCTATGACAACAGACTGTCATCTGCCCAACCAACTTATAACTAAATGTATCTATACAACATCGATTAGAATGGAGGGTTTCCCGGAAACATTAAAAAATGAATTTTTTTCGGGCATAGTTCAACACTGCACACTGCACTTTTCTGTGGCTCGTGATTTGGTTGAAGCGTTAACTATGCAGTTTTGGGTATTACATAAATTAGCGAATGTTCTTTCATTTTCTTTTCTATCGACGAATATGCCAATAGATTAGAAGCAAAAATATTGAAATTTCGCATTTATAAAACGTGTTTTGAAGTAAGAAACTATATTTTTGTTTGTCGCGGATTTGTTTCTACAGTCGCGGATTTCAATTTGCCAGTCGCGGATTTCGCGGATTGGAATTTGACTAGTTTGTAACAGCCCTGGACTTGTCGAACTCGCCCATCGACCCCGTTGAATACTTCCTCCACCAGACCACGTACAGTATTTCCATCATTGTTATCCATTACGAGAACTAAATCACCAACTTGTATAACCCGACTATCTTCGTACCATTTGCTTCGCTTATTCAACGTTGGAAAGTATTCTTTGCACCATCTATTCCAAAGTTCCTTCGCCAGATATTGCGATCGCTTATAACTGCTCCTCAATTCTTCAGCCAACGATATCGGTGTGCGAAATGGTTCATGTTGCCCCGATGTACTGCCACACAAAAAGTGGTTCGGAGTAATGGCATCTAGCTCCGAGTCCTCTGTACCTGGCCATCATTCAGCACTGCCATGCATTCTTTGACAGACCTTACCATCCGCTCCCATACTCCTCCCATATGTGGAGCCGATGGCGGGTTGAAGGTCCATTTGGTCTTCGCATCTGTAAACGTGGCAGCACATTCTCGATCAATATTCTTCAGCTCTGCTTGTAGTTCGCGGCTGGCTCCTTTAAAGTTCGTGCCGTTGTCGCTAAATATCTCAACGGGTGAGCCCCGTCGTCGAATGAACCGTCTTATCGCTAATTTGCAGGATTCTGTACTAAGGCTGAACGCTACCTCACAGTGCACTGCTCTTATCACCAAACACGTAAATAGTGCTACATATCGTTTCTCAGTACGTCTGCCGACACTAACATCAATTGGTCCAAAATAATCTATGCCCACATAACTGAAAGCCCTGACAAACGGTTGCATTCTTTGGATTGGTAGTGGTGCCATCCGAGGTATGTGTGGTTTGCTTTTACGAATTTTGCACACCAAGCAATTGTTAATAACTTTTCCTACCACCGATCGTAATTTTGGAATGAAAAATGCTTGGCGTACTTCGTTAACAATTGTCTCCTTGTAAGCATGTCCGTATCTGACATGGAAATCTTCCACTATCTTCGCCGTAATCAAGTGATCTTTTGGCAAAATCACAGGAAATCGCGTACAGGTTGCAGCGAATTTGGCCGCCGCTGTTCTCCCTTCCATTCTAACCAACCCGTCTTGGTCCACGAAAGGCGAAGTGCTGTACAAACGGCTAGATTTTTCAATACGAAGCCACTCCTTTGGTGGCAATTCTTTATTTCTAATTAGGACCTTCATCTCATCTGCAAATGAATCCACTTGTGCCATACGCCACAGAACATGTTCAGCTTTCTCCAGTTCTTCCTGTCTTATCTCTACGTTCACCGAAGGAACCATTGATGGCTTTTCCCCGTAAAACTTGATTGCTTCAATTGGTAACTTGTTCACTCTTCGCCTACAATTTGATATGAAGCGGAAAACCATAGCTACCGTGCGGACCAGCACTTTCCATTTTGAAATACGTGTCACATCTATAACTGGATCTGGCAGGACGATATGATGAAACAAAAAACACGTGCGCAGTTCTTCAGAAACGTGGGGTTTTGATTTTGGTTGCTCTGGCCACAATCCCACTGGTCCAAGCAAAAATGATGGTCCCCTGAACCATCTGCTATTCGGTTCCAAGGTTGCTCCGCTACTCCACTTGGTCAGATCATCTGCCACATTTTGTTTCGAAGGAACGTATTTCCAATCAGATACTTCTGTGGTGTGCAAAATCTCTGCGATTCTATGGGCTACGTACGGCTTGTATTTACGGCTATCGGACCGTATCCAAGATAAAACAGTCATTGAGTCTACCCAAATGAACCGATGTTGGATCGTCACTGATAAGCTCGAGGCTAATGTATTCAACATCCGTGCAGCAATAACAGCTGCTTGAAGTTCTAACCGTGGAGTCGATATCAGCTGCAGTGGTGCCACTTTAGACTTTGACCCAACCAAAGAGCAACATATCTCGTCTTCCACTTGGTATCGAAGATATGCGACACAACCATAGGCATCATCTCCTGCGTCCGCAAAAATATGCAGCTGGATTTCTCCGATATTGTGAAGCGACTCGTTTCCAAAAAAACATCGAGGAATCTTGACTAACTCCACGTTTGGTAACAGTTTTGTCCAGTCTAGCCATCGTTTGAAGATTTCGTCCGTAACTGGTTCATCCCAACCAGTTTGAGTCCTCCATGTGTCTTGAATTATGATTTTTCCGTGAACCAACAACGGCGAAAGGAAGCCGACAGGATCAAAGAAACTCATAACGCACCGTAGGATAATGCCGAAGACGGCTAATAACAAGACACACAGCTGTCAAATTCTTGCATATACAGTGTAAACATCATGTACACTTGCGCCCCCGAGCGACTCCCAGTAACATTAACATGATTGTGTGCGTGATCAACTCAAGCTACATCATGTGTTCGTTTCCGTTTGATGCAAGAAGAAACGTCAAAGCCATTTCTTTTTGCATTGACCATTCCGAACCACGAGGGGTTTCTTTCCGGAAAAATATCTTTTGCATGGATGGTAGCAAACACTATTTGCGATGATTCGATGCAACGATAAATCGACGAAATTGAATGGCTGAAACCGACGCAACTATTCGGATGCGAACTTCATTAATTAGGAAAGGTACACCGTCCGGTATCGTAAAGTAAATTTAGAAAGGAACCTAGGAAAAAATGGAGTGCAATTGTCGCTGAAAATGCAAACCACTATTAACCAACTGATTTTGTCCCTATTTGATTTGCGTTCAATTATTTTCCGCGATTTACAAAAGAGGAAAATGTATGCTGAGAATAATTTGTCTTATTTGAATTTATTATCCACTGGCAGCAGATCTCGCAACAGCTACACCCAAAAAAATCTGCACGTTCTTTCCACCTGAAAAAATACGTAGATTTTTTTCCACCTGAAATTCACGTAACTTTTACCTGATTTTCCGATAGAAATTTCATTCTACGTGAAAATCAGGTAAGTTCTACCTGAGTTTTGGATAGAATTCACCGGACACGTAAGTTTCACCTGAATTTTCTGAAGTATTTGCAGCTACGTGTGCACGTAAAATGTACCTGAAAATTCAGGTGGAAACAACGTTTAGATTATTTGGAGTGTAGGAATCCGAACGTGCTGTTTATTTGCACTAATAGTAGTGCTAGTTGTCGTCTGATTGTGTTTCAATTTCAAGCAGGAAACGTATTCCGATGAAAACAAATCTTATCCTGCTGGACAGAGAATGATGATTAGCCTTTAGCAAGCTCTCTAGTCCTCGCGCTGTTGAAACAAATTCACACACACAAACACTTCATCTTAGTGTTTCCGTGACCCGATGAGGGCGCTTCGAATGTGTAGACTGAAAAAGAGAGGGAGCTGTGTGTCTTGTTATTAGCCGTCTTCGATAATGCGCTTCGTCGGGCGAACACCTTCGAAAAGATAGGCATCCAGTTTATCCATTAGTTCCATGTTGAAGGAGAACACATCTTCTACAGGCTTCCAGAGTAGACCTAGGACTCGTTCGGGCCCCATTGTCTTATCGTAACTAAAAACCTTCGCTGGATTTTTGTTTTCTCCAAGAGCCGCTAGTACATTAGCGGAGTTACTCACCCAATTGTGGATTTCAAATCCTCCCATTGAATGAATGTGACGCACTTGTAATGCCCGTTTGATTGCCTCTTCTTCGCTATCTGCGCTGTCGAAATAATCATCGACATAGTGTCGATGAACTATGGAATCTACCGCAGCTGGTGATTGACTTGCATATTCGAGAGCATTTTTATCTTTTATGTAATGTGCGTTACATGGAGAACACTTGGCTCCGAATATAACTACATCCATAATGTAAACGTCTGGCGAACAAGATGGATTGCGACGAAAGAGAAATCTCTGGAACTGTTTGTCCTCTTCCCGCATTCGAATTTGCAAGAACATTTCCTTTATATCTCCTCCAAAACCTATTCTCCGCGCTCGAAAGTGGTTGAGAATTGCTGGTAGTGCAACTAGCATGTCGGGACCTTTGATCAACACATCATTCAGGGAAACTCCTCCTGCCTTAGCCGCTGCATCAAGTGTCAATCGAATCTTTCCTGGTTTCTTTGCGTTCACTACTACATTCAGCGGTAAATACCACGTTTTACCCTTTTCGGCATCCGCAAGCTCCTTTACCGATGCTTTATGTGCATAGCCCTTTTCGACGAACTTTTCGATCTCCGCATCAACCTTTGCTAACAAGGCTGGTTCCTTCCTAAACCGCCTTTCTAAGCTCTGTAGCCGACTATACGCCATAGGATAACTGTCGGGTAACTTCACACCATCTTTACGCCAAAGTAAACCCGTCTCAAATCGCTGCCCTACTCGAATGGTCGTCTGCTCCAATATTGTTCGCGCTCTGCGGTCATCGTCGGATTCCACTCGATAAGGACATTTAATCCCGGCTTCTTCCATTGTGAAATAGCTTCTCAAGACCTGTTCCATAGCAATATCGCACTGATGCAGACCGCAGTAATAGTTCTCCGATGCAGTACCTGTGGGGCCACATATTGTCCACCCGAGTCTACAACGTAAGCCAATAGGTTCCCCTGCACCGCCTATTCTTGATTCAATAGGCGCCATCAAATCAATATTATCTAGCCCAATAAGAATAGTTGGTTTGGCGTTTTTCTGGTCGTCGATATTTAGGCCCCTTAGATGTGTAAATTTTCCAACGAGTTCGTTCAAGTTGACGTTCTGTTGTGGTAAGCGTAATTGATCAACAGTGTATACTTCCTTGAGCGGGTATTGC
Source organism: Armigeres subalbatus (assembly GCF_024139115.2). Taxonomy (NCBI): domain Eukaryota; kingdom Metazoa; phylum Arthropoda; class Insecta; order Diptera; family Culicidae; genus Armigeres; species Armigeres subalbatus. Next base: position 8,786,345 of record NC_085139.1, on the reverse strand, counting down.
ACCACTTGCCCCTTTCCTGATACAGCTAATTTAACCATCATGGAAGCATTCTCAGTCCTGGTTACACCAGCCGTCCATGACAGATTCAACGTTCTTTTCGTTCCTTCCAAACCGAGACAAGAGGCTACGCTCTTTTCTAGTAGTGTCCTGGATGAACCCTCATCTAAGAAAGCGTATGTGCTAACCCTTTTGTCTCCGTTGATTAACGTAACGGGTGTCACTCGAAAGATCACAGATGGTTTCAAATTCCTGAAACAAGCCAAGCTGCTCGGTTCCTGCACGTTTTCCAGTCGGTGTAATAGAGGGTGATGTTTTCTCTGGCATCCAGCAACAGTACAATGTAGCTTGCTTCGACATGGCATAGTACCATGACTATAGAGGCACAATGCACATAATTTCCTATCTTTAACGAGCTGCAGACGATCCTCTAGTGAACATTTTTTAAATTCTTCGCAGTTTCGCCCTCGATGCCCTGCCTTACAGCAAATCGCACAAAGTTTGTCGTCGTGTATAAGTGGAGAGATTTGTTCTATCTTGTCATTAACAACATTTGTGATCGCTTCATTGTGGGCGTGTACATATCCTTTTTCTTTTAAGGATTTTTTCTCGTGTTTCGCTGAAAACTCCTCTGGTTGGTTTAGGGAAGTAACTTCGCTTGCGTCTTCCATTAACTGCTCCATGAACTCACCAAAAGTTCGGATCGATACTCTGTGCATGCCTCTTTTGAATCGTACCCACTCCAGTTTGAAACTCGCAGGTAATTTCTCTACCATTTCTTCAAGTAAAACTGGATTGTTCATGTGGTCTTCTTGATTCGCGGCCTCTAAATGGTCACACAATTGCTGCACGGCCAAACCAAATTTTATAACCGTATCTAATCTTTCCGATTTAGGTGGATCTATATTCCGCACTTTCGAGATCAAGGAACGAATTAATATTTCCGGTTTTCCATAAATTCTTTTCAGCGTGTCCATCACTTTCGGCACGTTCGCTGGTAAGACAAGCCTACTTCGCACAGTCTCTAGTGCAGATCCCTTAAGACTTTCTTGTAGCCTGATCAAGTTTTCTACATCAGAAAACCCACAAGCAGAGTTCGAATTTTCGAATGAGCTCAAAAAAATTGGCCATTCTTCGGCCATCCCGGAGAATGTTGGTAGTTTTTTTGGCCACACTTGTCTAGCGGCTATCTGAGCTGGAGATGGGCCCGCTATTAGAGTCTCATTAGCCATTCGATGGTTCACTTGCATTTCTAGTTGCGATCTATCTAACCGTGGCTCTGAAGCGACTGTGGGCACATCGAATGGTGTTCCAAAGCTTCTTTCCTCTTGATGTCTTCGAGCTTGTGTCGAATCAACATCGCCTCCTAGTCTGCAAGAATTTACAGCATTTTCTAATAACTGAATATTCGGTAATGTTCGATGAGCTCGTGGTAATGGAAAACTTGTTCCAGCTCGATGATTGCACTGCGCTGCTGCGGGTACAGGAGGAACGGATTGTTGTCGTATCGGAATACGTGAACCGGGACGTGCAACTGGTGTTATCGGAAAGTTCAACCCATGTAAGTTGACGTGACTTGGACCAGCTTCTGGGATCGCTTGCGTACTGTAGGCCTTGAAAGCGATAGGCCCTCCTTTTGCCTCTTGTTGCTTATTGACCCACTGCTTAGTCCGACTCACGCTACTATGATGCGAGAATACACTTCCTTCCGCTTCATCATCCATATCGTCGTAGTAAGAGGCCATTAGTTCGTATCTCTTCTGCATATATTCCTGCTGCATGGCATATTCTTCTTCGAGTCGCTTGAGTTCAAGTTGAACGGCCTTCTTACGCATTGACGACGTGGTTGTTGTACTGGTCTTTCTGTGACATTGTACTCTAATCCTCATGCATCGTTTGCAACACCAGGGATGATGCTTGATTGTTTCGTCTACGCCTACACAACCGTAGTGGAACCATTTCTCACAATCGTCACAAGCTACCATTCCACGATCGGCAGATGGCGACTGCTGACAGACTTCGCAAGGACTATATGTTTCGTCCAAGGGTGTTCGCCGGGACATCTTTGACGCTCCGAACAAAGATTAAAAATTCTTTGAGTAATGTTCGGATTGGGACGAAAAAACCTCGATGTAGCGCTTATTTGGGAATACGCTCAAAGCTAAAAAAATATATATATTTAGTGATTTCATACATAATCAATTTCAATTCAAATTCAATTCTTACAATTTTTAGTTTTTTCCCAAGTTAAACAAGTCAAAGTGTTCGTTGTAACCCTTAGTTATTCAAATAATGCCTGCAGCAAAGGTTCATCATTAAGACAAATTCATTTTAGAATAAGATTCTCCTTTTGGACTTACGATAGATATTCTCGTGCCTGACCTACATAAACTTCATACAACGCAGCGCTATTGTTCGCCTATATGCATATAACCTGACAAATCGAAGCATTATAAGTTTTGGGAGATATACACAAAATTAATGTCTCTAATCTTACATTCCCTGAAATCAGTGCACTAGAACGTCGTAATCGCCTTCACCTTACAATATACAAGTTCAGAAATTGGATATAATCTAGAAAAGTTTAACGACTGCTGTATTCCGCATGTATGCACAATTGCCTCGTGTCTACCTTCATCGCCTGGATAATAATAACAAAACGGCCGAAATGACATACCTACTTGTTCTCACTATCTTCGCCAGAGGGACTCACTACAGTGCGATCTCCGTAGTTCGAACAGTAACATTTTTGGCCAAAATGAGATTTTTATATATTCTGAATCCTCGTCCAAAAATACATATTCTGGCAAAAAACACGAAAAAAAAATTTTGTTCAGGAATGTATGAAAAAATTTCGTTTGTTTGAGAAACTACATATGTCCACGTACTTTGAAGAGCAATTGTGGAGTACTGCTTACATTTTTTGCACTGAAAGTGCCCCAGGGTGTTGAGTTTTGCTAAAACTAGACCCAGTCTGTATCGAAGAAATCGAAAGATTTGGTGCAAATTTGTTAAAAAACAGTTTTTTGTTGTTTTCTCGAAATAGTGCAAAATGGATTTATGCAGTTTCTCAAACAAATGATTCATTTGTCTACTCTCTAACTATTGGAATCTCATCTCACAACCAGTGTTGGTAAAATCATTCATAAAACTCAATTGATTGATTGTAGAGTTAAATAGGTTTGAGTGAACTATAATGATAAATTATCGGACCCCCACAGAGAGGATTTTTAAATAAATGTGCTGACACCTGATTGTTGATATTCATTAATCACATATATTTCTCTTTATTCCAGACCAATCTTCCCGTATTCAAAGTAAAAGAATCTAGCGTTCGACGACGGTACAGCGATTTTGAATGGCTACGAAACGAGCTTGAGCGCGATAGCAAGGTGAGAAAATTTAGTTCCTTTTATTGTAATTTTCTTCAGCAAAAAACAACGGTAAATTTTTAATTATTATTAAGAAAAATATTGGAGAAGATTTCCATTTTATATCACCGGTTATTTTTTTGGTGCAGATAAAACCCTCTTAAATTATAGAGACACAATGTGAAGCGTTTATGAGACATTCTGTCGAACTGTTATCTTGGAAACTTTCTCGCAATATAATAAATATAATATAGGACCTAACTAAATGCAAGCCTTTCTGTTTTTGAATGATCTTATAGCATTTTGGGTGCATTGACTATACGAAAGAAGTTTATACATGTTAATTATAGAGCCAACAAATTCATCAGATCGAAAAACCACCGGTGGAGAAAGAGGGGATTGAGAATCGAAAAAACAAGAAATGAATACTTATAGTACAAAAATATGTTATGTGGAATGTACTCAACGTTCGTCACACATCATATTATCTATTTCATACTCTTTCGTAGCCGTATGAGCGTAAACACTCTAAGCTGATTAGCGTGATTATTATACGTGGGTGGCAATCGATACGAACTAGTTGTTGTCTTAAAATACCTTGACATTGTTTGGCATTTGCTATTAAAAAGAAGAATGGGCAAACAATGTTACCTCATTTTTGCCATAAGTCCGTACTTTAGGTTTAGGTGTACCGGCAGATTACTATGTTGATGTTCTGTCTTTATATGATAAAAGCGCCAGTCATATAAAAGCCAACAGGAGGAATTTAGATTATGTGTTTGGAGTGAAGTGATTTCGCTTCCCGGTGCAATTTTTTAAAATATTATCTTTTGGCTTCTTCTTCTTCTTCTTCGTGCAAATTTTATTCGCCAATAGTTCGAAAACGTTACTGCAGCAACAGTAAATTAAATCAAACTGATGATGATGAGATGCCAAAAAAAAAGAACTGTCGTATTGTAATGTAGAAAAGCATGCTTCCTGAGGAGGTATCATCCTTAGGGTGCTCATCTTGCCCAGTCCTGCCCTACTACATTAATTTAAAATTTATTAACCTAGGTAACTTTTTGTAACAGATTGATCATTGTTCATCAAATGATCCGAACCACAGTTTTATATTATATCTTTTTATGCAACACTAGCAGACTCGACAAACTTCGTTTCGCCTGAAATTAATTTAGTTTCTGATTAGTTCTGGAGTTATGTCGAAATTTCTGTTTCTTTTGTATGGAAGCCCCCTTTTCCAGAAGAGGGAAGGGTTTCGAACCATCACAGAATCATATCTTCCCTTCCAAAACCCCCACATTAGGGTGGCTCAAATTAGTATGGAAAAAACTTTTTCCAATTTTTTAGATGGGCCGCCTTCTTATTCGGTTCTATTTGCTGTCCTCACTGTTTATCGATGTTTCTGCATACATTTTTACCCTTCTTACACCCTAAGAAGGGTATAAAGATCGCTTGAAAAACCGACTTTTTATCCGAGGCTCGGAGACCCAAGTCGTATATACCAATCAACTCAGCTCGACGAACTGAGCACATGTATGTATGTGTGTGTGTGTGTGCGTGTGTGTTTGTACTGTGTATGTGTGTGCGTTACAAAAATCTCACATCAAGATCTCAGCCGTCCGTGGACCGATTTGCACGATTTTAACACTAAACGAAAGCTATGACTTTGTCATTGTACGAGTTCAATTTTTTTTGCAATCGGACATTTGGTTCCAGAGATATGTGAGAAATACGAACATGAAGTGCATTTTCAGAAAACTAACAAAATAATGTCACATGAATATCTCAGCCGTCTGTAAACCAATTTGCATGATTTTATCTTGAAACGAAAGCTATGACTTTGCCATTGAACCCATTGTATTTTGTTTTTGCAATTAGACATTGGGTTCCGGAGATATCTCTGAAATACGAACATAAAGCATTAGACGTATCAACTTCCCACATTGGTAAAATATGTCCCATCAAGATCTCAGTCGTCCTTGAACCGATTTGTGCGATTTTATCTTTAAACGAAAGCTATGTTTTTGTCATTGGACCCATTCATTTTTTTCTGCAATTGGAAATTCGGTTTCAGAGATATCTGTGAACTACGAATATGAGACATATTTTCAGACTACTAATGAAGAATTGTCACACCAATATCTCAGCCGTCTATGACCCGATTTGAACTCTTTTGGGCTTAAACAGAAGCTGTAATATTGCCATTTAAGGCGGCAAATCAAATCTGCAGTCTTTTTGTATTTTTTAAAAATTGTTAAATTTCCAGAAATATCCCTTTTACCCTTCTTACACCCTAAGAAGGGTATAAAGATCGCTTGAAAAACCGACTTTTTATCCGAGGCTCGGAGACCCAAGTCGTATATACCAATCAACTCAGCTCGACGAACTGAGCACATGTATGTATGTGTGTGTGTGCGTGTGTGCGTGTGTGCGTGTGTGCGTATGTGTGTGCGTTACAAAAATCTCACATCAAGATCTCAGCCGTCCGTGGACCGATTTGCACGATTTTAACACTAAACGAAAGCTATGACTTTGTCATTGTACGAGTTCAATTTTTTTTGCAATCGGACATTTGGTTCCAGAGATATGTGAGAAATACGAACATGAAGTGCATTTTCAGAAAACTAACAAAATAATGTCACATGAATATCTCAGCCGTCTGTAAACCAATTTGCATGATTTTATCTTGAAACGAAAGCTATGACTTTGCCATTGAACCCATTGTATTTTGTTTTTGCAATTAGACATTGGGTTCCGGAGATATCTCTGAAATACGAACATAAAGCATTAGACGTATCAACTTCCCACATTGGTAAAATATGTCCCATCAAGATCTCAGTCGTCCTTGGACCTATTTGTGCGATTTTATCTTTAAACGAAAGCTATGTTTTTGTCATTAGACCCATTCATTTTTTTCTGCAATTGGAAATTCGGTTTCAGAGATATCTGTGAAATACGAATATGAGACATATTTTCAGACTACTAATGAAGAATTGTCACACCAATATCTCAGCCGTCTATGACCCGATTTGAACTCTTTTGGGCTTAAACAGAAGCTGTAATATTGCCATTTAAGGCGGCAAATCAAATCTGCAGTCTTTTTGTATTTTTTAAAAATTGTTAAATTTCCAGAAATATCCCTATTTTTATTTTGAAATCGTTAAAAGCATGATAATATCAGTTATTTTACATTCAATTGAAGGTCATATGCATAGAAATTGTAATATGCACTGGGCACACACAACCATTCAAAAGTGTAAGAAGGGTTGCGTTCACTGAAGGTGGATTAAGTCGGGTTTTTCATATAAACTTCTAACGAGTTTAGCACCGCCCAAACGTTTACCGATTTGGCTGAAATTTTGTCCAGAGCATCAGGTCATCAAATAGAACCGAATAAAAGGGCGGCTCATCAAAAAATTGAAAAAGCGTTTTTTTGAGCCACCTTACTCCACATTTTGTGCCCACATGCTAGATTTAATTCCATTTGCTTGATTAATTCTCAAGTTATGGAGAAATTGGTGTTTCATTTGTATGGGAGCAACCCTTTCCAAAGGAGGGAGGGGTCTGGAATCAACTTAAGAACCTTTTCCGGCCCCAAAAACCTCTGCATATGAATGTTCACGCCGATTGGTTCAGTAGTTTCTAAGGGTCATAAGGGTCAGACAGACAGAAATTCATTTTTATGTATATAGATTGCCCTAGTTCCAGTAAATATATATTTATCCAATTGTCTGTCTTCTAGATCGTTGTTCCTCCGCTGCCGGGCAAGGCATGGAAGCGTCAGATGCCGTTCCGCGGTGACGACGGTATCTTCGACGAGAACTTTATCGAAGAGCGACGAAAGGGCTTGGAGCAGTTTGTGAACAAAATTGCCGGCCATCCATTAGCCCAGAATGAGCGCTGTTTGCACATGTTTCTCCAGGAGCCGACCATCGACAAAAACTACGTCCCAGGAAAGATAAGGAACACGTAAATCAGATTACAAGGACAGTCGAGGGGGCGTTGCTGGTTATGGTTTTTTCGGTTAGGAAAATTCGGACGCAAAACATTTAGGAGGAAAACTATATTAAAGATCTTATTATGTAGGAAGAAACATAGAAGTTCAGGTTTCTTGTCGCATTCATGGCGGGAAGAGAGGTACCATACAAACGAACTGTACGCAAATACATTATTTCCCATAAACTGTTGTTGACACGGAAGACAAGAAAAGAATCATCATCATTGAACTACGCTGCAGATAATTTCAAATTTTCATCAACAGTCAGTGTACAAGACAGAACGGTAAAAACAAACGCATGTAACGCTTTTAGTCGTGACTCTTGACGTGTCCATATCCCCTCGGTGTAAGCGTTACGTACTGAGTTTATTTTCAGCATGAGAGTAGTCGCGAAGGCAGACTTGCTCTTCTTTATCGACTTTCAGTTTCTATATTTAATGGTCTCGAAAAGCTATCGGCACTTTAGGGCAATTCTAGCAATTGTTGTCCATACAGTTATCGTACATTATATTATGCATGCAGGAAGGCATCAAAAAAGTTATTTTTGTTTTCAAATACCTATTACACTAAATTGGGATGGATGAGAGATTGGCAATGGCATTATTGATTTGTAAAAACACATATTCTGTATATCACTTTGGCACGAAAGCTCAATCTTCTCAACAGTTAAATCGATAAATGACATCTATTGTGAGTGTACTAAACTTTGATTGTACGATTATATATTTGAGTAAAATTGTATGAATGAATGCTAATGAAATGAATCTATTAATTATTCATACTGAACATTTATCTGTTAAATCTGTCAAACTTCTTAAATTTAGATAACATTTTTCAATATACCATACGAGAGAAGTTTCATCTAAATATAAGAGGGTCGTGCCTAATTGTCTGTTCTTGACAGATTTCTTCTGATAATGCTCTTCAGTGAGCTACTTTACTTGATGTGGTTGAAATATCAATTCCCTTTTCTCTAATAATAAAAATGCACCTCATATTAATGAATCAATCCACGAACTCTCATTTCCTCCGACAGCAACAACTGACTGCAAGGTGGTCGATCGTCGTCAAGCCACACTATTCCACCAAGATCATATGTACCACAAAAGCGGACCCGTTCGCAAGGGCACCATCTACTATCGATGTTCGCAGAGGCGTCGCTTGAAGTGCAAAGCAACGCTGTCACTGAACAGTATCACCGGCGTGATACGGTTGGGTGCGCAAAGCGAGCATAATCATCAACCGCCTACAACTGGTGGTCAAACGAGTGGTGCACAATCGAATGCATCCCCTGGCAGCAAAGATCATCCGTTCCAGGGTAAAAAGATGATGTATCAAGGGGTTTACTTCTATCGGAATGGTGCCTCGGAACATCGGGTATACTGGCGTTGCGCGAATGCGAACAACCTTGGATGTAACATGCGGCTGCATACCGATCGCCACGGACAGATGATGGAGGTCAAGCACCAACATATGCCCCTTTGCGGTGCCTTTACTGTATAGAATAATCATCGCTATACCCAAACCTATGATCATAATTATAACATTTGTTCCAGGTAAACCACTCGACGTTTCTATACTTACATATTTTAATTTGTCAAATTCCTCTAGAGAATTCCGTCAAAAGTATCTAGACTAGAACTTGCTTTTTTTTTTGTTCGATCCATTTACTCACCAAAGCACACTGGCCGATCGATCCAGGTATGATAATTTTAGACAAGGATCTAGCAAAGTAAAGTATGGATAAACTTCTGTCCATACTTACTAATTACTTACCTGTACACACCAAGTGGGACAAAGGGCCAACTTAAAAGATCTTTATCCTGAGCGATGTCCAGACCGCCAATTGCACTCGACTTTTTTCTTATTTCTTTATTACAGAGGCTATACCATGAATCTTTGGGTCTTTATGTCAAGCTGGGTTCCAGTCTAATGCTTATTCACAAATTTTGTTTCCGCCCTAACGTGAGCTGTGGCCGACCCAGCCCCACTTTCTTTCACGAATTTTAATTGCTATCGGCCTCCACTGACAAAGCTGAGCTAATTTACCAAGGCATTACAAATTTGCTAAACATTAACCCATACACTTTTCTCGATAGTTATCCTGGTGATCAATACATCATCAAAAGATGAAAAAGATCCATAACTTTGAATAAATGTATCAATCAAATCATACAATTGAAAATGTGTTGAACATTTTATGGATCGTAGTTCCGATCTATACAAAAAAGTTTTGCTATCTTCAGATGAATTCTTGAAGCAATACCTAGAGAAATCTAAGAATTTATTCGGAAAATCAATTAGGGATTGCTTTGTAAATTCTTTTGAGAATTCTAAATTACTATGGATTTTCCAAAGAATTCCCGGAGGAACAGGGAATCAATTTTTCTTCGCTAGCTTTTCATTCCGTTATTTTGCATTTCCTCTACAGTAAATTTCGGTTTTATGCTATCGTAGTTTCTGCTTTCATGGAAATATTCGAGAATCTAACTGTGATTCCGATAAAAGCGTCGTATTCTCGGAAATATCAGAACATGCAACGCAAATGATTCTTGTCATATTATGTTCAGGTTCTGACAAAGGCTTGTTGCAAGGTGCGTTTGTCAGTAACAAACTCTGTTGATGACAAAGGGTATGTTGTTAGGCGTTCCTCGAATATTGATTCCCTGCGGAGGAACCTTGCGAAAGATTTTTCAACGGAATTTCCAAAGGATTTCCCAAAGGAATCACTTAAGAAGTATATCCTAGGAATTATTTGGATAATTTTCTGAAGGAGAACCTGAGAAGATTTAAAAAAAAATCAAAGGAATTTGTGAAGGCTTTTTGAAAGAATTCCCGAAGGAATTCCGAATGGATTTTCAAAAAAAAATCTAAAGGTTTCTATAGAAAAATACTAAAAGAATTTAAAAAGAATTTCTCAAAGGGATTCCTAAATGAATTTCCGAATAAATTTCTGAATAGAATTGAAAGAAATTTTCTAGGAATGTCCGAAGGAATTTCTGAAAAATTACTTTAGACATTTCCAAAGAAATCGCTGGGACAATCTCCTTCAAGAATTCCAGAAATAATTTCCGAAGAAATTCCTAAAGAAATTTATTGAATTTTCAAACAAATTCATAAAGGAATTTCTACAGGATTTTTTTTAAGTTGTTTTCTAAAATTTTCGAATAAAAATTTCCGAATCAATTCCTAAAAAAATCTCAAGGAATTTCTGAAGCATTTTTCGAAGGTATTTCCAATAGAAGCATAAGTAAAACAACGCTAGTGGCGCTCTAGCCATTAAAATTATTTTGCCAAGCTCAACTTGGTCTTTTGTTGTCCATCATATTGTAGGGCAAGTTTGGTTTAATCACCAACATCGGTTTGACATTAATAGCATCGGTACCTTGGCTGCTAGGCCCAAGCAAACTAGTTGTTGATCATGCGAACGGGAGCGATATAAGCAATCTTTACTGTTGCATTATCTGTATTTCCGAACGAGTTTCTAAAGAAATTTTCAACGAAATTCCTTAAAATATTTCCGAGGAAATTGCTTACAGATATTCTGAAAGACCCCGTAAAGGAATCCAAATGATTTCCTTAAGGAATTTTTGTAAGAAGTTCTGAGAAGGAATTCCCGACGAAATCTCCAAACTAATTTCTGGAAAGATTCACTCATTCAGTTATTTAGTTCACTTCTAAACAGATAACACTGAATCAACAATTTGACGCCACAATACACGGTTGGAGACCGCATCTCTCCGTCCTCGAGTGCGCCCCACGCTCGCCAAGTCGTTTTTCACCTGGTCTGCCTGTTGGCCACAACTACGAAATAAAACACAGTTTTATGGAACAAAAAACTTATAACTATTTTATTGTGACCGAGTCGTTTGAAAGTATACATTCGAATGACTGAAAAAATTGGCAAAAGCTCTAAGGTCGTTATGTCTCTACACAGAAAAAGTCTACACGTTCAAGGGCGAGCCGATATCCGATGTACATTCTAACACTCCTCCTCAACGTATATCGGCTATACTGCCCTTCTACGCATAATTGTCCCATGTTACCCTTGATGAAAAATATCAAACTCGAGTCAATTTGTCCCACTGAAAAAATAAAGTTGTTGTCCGATAATAATAGAGGCTGAAAACCGTTTAAATAAGTAGGGATTCGTTTTATGTCCCGGAAAAGTGTTGCCTACGCTCATAACATCCCAAAAATATTTGTTAAATTTTAAGATCGAATCGATTTTATAAATTGGTGGGACAAATTGACTCGAGTTTGGATTTTTTCATCAAAGGTAACATGGGACAATTATGCGTAGAACGGCAGTATACTAAGTCATCGATAAACCAAGGGCTTTGCTGTGCTGCGTCAATATTGGTAAACCGAGTGGCTTAGTGAATAGATCAGCTGTGTTCTGCTCCGACGGACAGTACTGAAGTTTTACATCTCCACGATCGCAAACATCCTTTACGTAAAACTGACGTGTTTCTATGTGCTTCGATCTCTTCGATGTTCGACCGGCGTTCACGAATGAAATGCACCCTTGGTTATCTTCATTGACGATAGTTGCTCTGTCTAACTTTTCGCCGAAGTCCAGTAACAGCTGTCGAAGCCAAACTGCTTCCTGGCACGCATCGCTGAGAGCTACATATTCAGCTTCCATAGACGACAACGAGACGCAGGTCTGCTTACGACTGCACCAGGAAATCGCTCCATCACCATACATGAAAACGTAGCCACTCGTTGATTTACGTGATTTCGAATCGCCCGCCCAATCGGCGTCAGCAAATCCCAGCAAGCGATGATTTTTGGTCCCGTCAAAAAATAATTTCCAATCGCAAGTTGTATGCAGATATTTCAGAACTCTCTTGGCAGCCGACCAGTCCGCTTGTGTTGGAGAACTCACTTTCTGTCCTAGTATTGACACGCTGACAGCGATGTCCGGCCTGGTATTCACCGGGACGTATAGGAGAGCGCCTACCAAACTGCGATATTCACTGACGTCTTCAAGAAGTTTACTGTTTCCTGCATCCTTTGCGTATCCTGGATCCATTGGTGTTTTAACAGGCTTCGAATTTAAAAGATCGTATTTGTCTGCGAGATTTTTAATATAACCTTTCAGACTGATAGAGTACTTTCCTTTTTCAGCTGCAATCTCCATGCCCAAGAAGCTACGTAAATCTCCTAGTTCAGTTATTTCGAAATTTTTCTTTAGCTGGCTTTGGACATCCACGATAAGCTTGTTATCTTCGCAGGCGATGAGAATATCATCCACATAAATGAGGACGAAAATCCATTTTCCATCGACGACCTTGCTGTACAGACAGGGATCGGCCTTTCCTTGTTGAAATCCGGCTTGCAACAATACCTCATGGATACGTTTGTTCCAGCACCGTGCTGACTGTTTTAAACCGTATACACTCTTTCGCAAACGACAAACTAATTTTTCTTTTCCCACAGGCACGAATCCGGGAGGCTGGCGCATATGAATTTCTTCCTCCAAATTTCCATACAAATATGCTGTCTTCACATCAAGATGCTTGAGCAACATATGACGTTGAGAAGCCACAGCCAATAACGTACGGAGCGTTGCCTGTTTGACAACTGGTGCGAAGACCTCGTTATAATCCAACCCGTAACGTTGATTGAATCCTTGTGCCACCAACCTGGCTTTGTGCTTGACGACTTCTCCAGATGCATTTCGTTTGAGCTTAAAAACCCATCTGCAACCAAGTACCTTCTTATTCGCTGGTGGCTCTACCAGCTCCCACGTTTGATTTGAGTAATGGGAACTGATTTCACTTTTCATTGCTTCCATCCAAAGTTTCTTGTCCGACCTTTTCATTGCTTCGTTGAAAGTTGATGGTTCAGCTTCACACAGTTTGGCAAGTTTTGATTCGTAACAAAAACGTTTCGGTGGTACCCCTTTATTACTTCGTGCTGATCGTCTCGGAAATCCAATGAAAAACTCCTCCTCGCTTGATGTGCCGTCGTAGAATGATTCATCTATTTCTGCGAAATCGTTTCCAAATGCTTCCAAATTTGGATGATCCTCCTGAAAAATGGCCGAATCAGGAGTCGTAACCTTTTCGTCGAACTTGACTTCGATTTCTGATCTTTCTGGTTTACAAATCGGATAGTCTTTATCGGTCTCACAAAATTTAGCATCTCGACTTATATGAATTGTATCTTTGCTACGATCCAAGAATCTAAAACCTTTCCTGTGCTCGTCGTATCCAACAAAAGTCATTGATACAGCCTTCACGTCACACTTTTGTCGCTTTTCCTTGGGTACATATACCAGAGCTTCACAGCCAAACACATGGACATGCTTATAGGATGGTAACTTACCCGTCCACAATTCGTATGGTGTTCTAGAAACTGGGGCTGCTGGAAGACGGTTTTGAAGAAAATTCGCAGTCATCACTGCCTCCCCCCAGTATTTCTTCTCCATTCCAGCCTCAGCGAGCAGGCAACGCATCATTTCTAGTAAGCTTCGATTCTTTCTCTCAGCAACCCCGTTCTGCTGAGGACTGTAGGGGACCGTTTGCTGCAGTATGATACCATTATCTTTCAAGAAACGCTGCAATGACTTCCCTGAGTATTCTCCACCGTTATCTGCTCGTATAATTTTGGGCTTCTTTCCAAACTGATTGTATACGAGATTGACATACTCTCTAATTCTCTCTTCAGCCTCACTCTTCTGTGTTAATCAGGTCTATTCTGCGTCTCGTGCGAATCGACACAAGTCGAGTCGTACGCGTCACCCGATTCCCATAGTCGAATGAAGTGACAATTGACGATGTGGATGAACCTCGATGAACTCTCAGTGTATTCTGATAGTCGTTCTATGTCGACAAAAGTCTGACTGGAGCGAGGATTTCATGCGAGATTTGTCGGTACGTCAGAAGCAAACGAGAATGGTTCGGAAACGAAAAAATCCAGAATAATCCACCTAGTAATAATAGTGCTGTTCTCGTGCAGTATAAAAAGTAATGGAATAAGAACATTGGAGAGGATAAATATTTATTTCCATTAATTTACACTTGTTTGCTCCGCTAATATGGATGGGGGATGGGATGAGGAAAAATTTTGTCGATGAGCTTAGGGCGAGAGTTCTTCGAAGGAAAGTGAAATAATGCGGCAACTCTAGTTCGAATGTGGATAGTACTAATTGAAATGTTAATTAGTCATTTGGGACTGGAACGACTGGTTTAATCGATTTTTAGTGCCATAAATGAAGGGTCTGGATACTAGTGTGTACCGGTCCGCCGGTGGCTTTTTTTGTAATTTTACTCTGCAGCGTTGGCGTCTTCGGCATCACGATGAGAGCAATTATAGCCGGAGATGGCTTACATCGGCGTGGTTCCCAACAAAACGATTTTAAGCTGGAAAATCTTACGATTCAAAAATGTTTTTATATAGGAGAAATGACGGCTTTGGCAGGTTTTTTTCTATTATTGTCAGGGTTTTGTTGACCAAAACTAATTTCTAATTCCTAATTCCGGATCAAATTCAGACAAAAATCCTAGAGAAACTTCCGATGGAATTCTAAGAGGAATTTCCGAAGTAATACCTGGTGTAATCTTATAAGGATTTCTTGAAGAAATTTCCGAAGGAACTCCTGGAGGAATTTCTGAAGGAATTCCAGCAGAGATTTTGGAAGGAATTCCCGGAGGAGTTTCCGATGGAATCCCAGGACAGAATATCCGAAATAATTTTTGAAAGAATTTCCGAACCATTTCCTAGTGAAATTTCCGGAGGAATTCCAGAAAGATTTCCAACGGAATATCAGGAGAAACTTCCGGAAGAATTCCTGAAGGATCCTACGAAGGATTTTTTGGAAGAACTTCCGGAGGATTTTTTGAGGAACTTTCAGAGGAATTTCTAAAGGAACTTTCGCAGAAATTCCTGAAAGAACTTCAGAAGGAAATCCTAAAGAAAATTTTCAAAGGAATTTCTTAAGAAACTTCCGGAGGAATTCCTTAAGTAATATTCGGAGGAATTCATAAACAAACTTCCGGAGGTCTTCCTATATAGGAACTTGCGGAGGTGTTCCTAAATAAAACTTCCGGAGGAGTTCTCTAAAGTATTCCTGAAAGAGTTCAGAAAGAATTCCTGGAGAAATTTCGAGAGAACTCCTGGATGAATTTTCGAAGGATCCCTTAGAGGAATTTTCGAAGGAACTCATGTACGAATTTCAAAAGGAGCTTCCAGAGGAATTTCCGAAGGAACTCCTGGAAGAATTCGCGAAAGTATTCCTGGAGTTATTTTCGGAGGAAGTCCTGGAGGAATTTCCAAAAAAGACCTGAAAGAATTTCTGAAGGAACTCCTGGAGAAATTTTCGAAAGAATTCCTGGAGGATTTTCCTAAACTCGTAGAGGAATTTCCAAAGAATCCTTGAAGGTATTTCGCAATGAACCCCTGGAGGTATATCCTAGGGAAATTCTGGAAGAGTTTCCGAGGGAAATCCTGGAGGAATTTCCGAAGCAACTCGTGGAGGAACTTCCAATGAACTCCTGAAGGAATTTCCGTAGGAATCTCTGAAGGAATTTCCGAGAAGAGAAGTTTCCGAAAGAACTCCAGAGCAGAATTTCCGAAATAATTCTTTAAAGAACTCCGGAGGAATTCCTGAAATAATTTCCGACGCAATTCCTGGAGAAACTTTCGGAGGAATTCCTGGAAGAACTTCCGGAGGAATTCCTGGAGGAACTTCCGGAGGAATTCTTGGAGGAACTTCCGGAGGAATTCCTGGAGGAACTTCCGGAGGAATTCCTGGAGGAACTTCCGGAGGAATTCCTGGAGGAACTTCCGGAGGAATTCCTGGAGGAACTTCCGGAGGAATTCCTGGAGGAACTTCCGGAGGAATTCCTGGAGGAACTTCCGGAGGAATTCCTGGAGGAACTTCCGGAGGAATTCCTGGAGGAACTTCCGGAGGAATTCCTGGAGGAACTTCCAGAGGAATTCCTGGAGGAACTTCCGGAGGAATTCCTGGAGGAACTTCCGAAGGAATTCCTAAAGGAACTTCCGAAGGAATTCCTAAAGGAGCTTCCGAAGGAATTCCTACATAAATGAACTTCCGAAGGAATTTCTAAGGGAACTTCCGGAGGAATTTCTAAAGGAACCTTCGGAGGAATTTTTAAAGGAACTTCCGAAGGAATTCCTTAAGACTTCAGATGGATTTTCTTAAAGAAAATTCCGAAGGAATTCTTAAAAGAATTTCCGGTGGAATTCCTGAAGGAGTTTCAGGTGCATTTTCGTAAGGAAACTCCGGGGGAATTCATTAAAGAACTTCCGGAGGAATTCCGAATAGAACTTCCGTAGGAATTCCTAAAAGGAACTTCCTGGATGACCTACCATAAGAACTTTTGAAACTGGAAGAAGGAAATCCCGGAACATGCGGAGATTTTTTTCTGAGTGAGCTCCCAGAGGAATTCTTGGAGGAACATCTGGGAGAATACTTGGAAGAACTTTCAGACAAATTTCTGAAAAAAAAAATCCGGAGAAATTCCATGAGATGCTTCCTGAAGAATTTCTGAAGGAACTTCCAGGAGCAACTTATGGAGGAACTTCTGGTGGAACTTCTAGAGGAGTTCCTGGAAAAAACTTCTGGAAACATTCCTGGAGAATCTTTCGGAGAAACTCCTAGTGGAATTTCAGGAGGATTTCCTTCCTGTATGACCTTCATGAGGAATTTCTGGATGACTTTCCAAAATAATTCCTGAATGACATTCCTTCAGAATTTTTGGGGGATCTTCTACAAGAACTCCTAGAGGTGCTTCCTGAAGAATTCTTGTATTACTTTCCTGAGGAATTTCTGGATGACTTTCCTATAAGAATTTCTGAATGACCTTTCATAAGAATATTTGGAGAAACTTTCATACGAATTCCTGAGGAACCTCCAGTGGAACACCTGGAAGAACTTCCAGAGGATTTTCTGGAGGAACTCCCGCAGGAGTTTCTAGATCAACTTCCGCAGAAATTACTAGAGTGTACTCCTTGAAGAAATTTCCGTAGGAACTTTCAAAGTCTACAGATTATAGTCAAACAATATTACCAACATTTTTCCTAGAAAGCCATCCAAGAATTACTGGAGAAACTTCCATAAGAATTCTTGGAAGAATTTCTGGAAACACTTTCGAAGGAAATCTTAAAGGAACGTCCGGAGGAATTCCTGGATGAACTTCCAGAGGAATTTCTGGAGGGTCTTCCAGAGGTATTCCGGAGGAATATCTGGAGCAGCTTCCGTAAAAATTCCTAAAGGATTTCCAGTGGACTCGTTTATAGTAAAATTTTCATACCAAGCCAACATCCTGATAAACAGCTGAAAACCATTGAAAAGTTTAGAGCTCTTGGACTGTGAACATTGAGATTGGAAAACAACACCCATGCTCCATCCGTTGGTGCCCTGTGGAATTACAATTATTCTGGTCAACCACGGAGTAGCAACTACGAAACGTACAGTCATCAAGCTCATATTCAATTTGCCCAAAAATCCTACGTGAATTTCTTGAACATTTCTGCGTAGGATTTCCGATTATTTTAGTGAAAGGAATGATTTTAAAAAAATAAAAAGATTCCCGAGGGGTTTCAGAGGAATCATTTAAAATGTGTTCGAAGAATGTCTCAGAAGATTCTTAGTGAGTTCTGCGAAGGCATTCCAAAGAATACTGCAAAAGCTTTCCAATGGATCCTGCAAGGAATACCTGAAGAACCATGTGGTTTCTGAAAAGTCGTTTGAAATTTTTGCTAATTATACTTCAGCACGTTCGCTAAAAGGGTAGCAAAGTATGCTGCAACAACGTTTTAAATAATCTTGCAAGAATTCTTAAAGAGCCATCTTTCAAATTCTTGTTTAATCTTAGATAGATGAAATTTTCCAATGACTATTGCAAAGGAAACCGAAGAATACTGTGAAAAATCCTGCCAAGATTCATGCAAAAAAACGTCAAAATAATTCTTTTAAAGGATTTCGAGAATGCTACTAAATATTCCAGAAAAAAAATCACGAATAATCAAATAAATGTTTCTCGGACAGTGCTTCAAAAATTCCTTAGGATGCTGTAAAAGATTTTCTAAGAACTGTCGTGAAGGTCTTAGAAGAATCCTGCAGTAAGGGTTTTATTTTAAAGTTTTGCTAAGGGTTTTCGAAAAAATCTACAGAAAATTCCGGTTAACGAAGTCTTATATAAAAGGTTCTAAACATATGAATAGTTCCCAAAGTGTCTTTCAACGGTTTGGTAAATCATTTATTTAAACTCTGGTTGAATAACAGGGTACATTAAATATAAATAGTGACCAAAAAGATCAGAAAGGATCCGCTCCATTTCCTTCATCAGCATGCTTGTTTTAAAGTGCCTCGTTCGCGTACAGCATGTCAATGGCCAGGTCGGTACATCAGAACACATGTATGCTCGTTATGGCCTGGGAATTCCACGTCCAGGTTCCCATCGTCTCGGATTCGTACCTCGTTACGGCCTGGGAATTCTTCGTCCAGGTTCCCATCGTCTCGGATTCCTATCTTCAAAGCCAAGCGGCATCCGCTTCCTTCCAAATGTGTTTAGCTGCGTAACAACAAATCACCTGAAGAAAACTGCTTTCTCCTGCTGCAGGTAGCTGGAACTTATAAAACGCAAACAACACAGGAAAGCCTTCTTTTTGATTTCACTGAAATAATCACTACCAAAATGGGGTTTGTTTTTGATTTTTTACTGGAAATTCCGACTAGCTGGTAGTAGAACAGATCTTACAATTCTCAAAAAGGGCGAATTTTATTAAGATTTTTTTTTTCGCAAAAGTTAATACAAAATCGTCCAATTTATTGTGAGAAAACTCTAGAATGACGAAAAAAATAATGATAATATGTATTGACGGTTATATTTCAAGAAAAATGTTGAATAGGAAGCATATTTTATTTACAAGATAGCTCGTTTCGCTCTTATTTTAAACAACGCGATAAACTTTTCACAGTTTGACGTTTCTCGGAGTGAACTTCAATTCGGTGTCGGTTCATCCATCCTCTCGATACGAAATGAACGTCTCGCCTCGCGCGAGTCGACATTCGGAATAGAACGACAAGAGTCATGCGACAACGAAACGAGAATTGTCGTCTCGACTCGTGCGAGACGCAGAATAAGGGTGAATAGGTACACCATAGTGAAACGAGAAAAATCATCGATCATCGTCATTATGAATCGATTTCCTCGTGGTGTGCTCACTTCCAGTGGCCCACATAGATCAGTGTGTACCGAATCCAAAACGGCGTTTGTCTTGGTCTCCGATACGGTGAACGGTGCTCTACTCATTTTACCTTCGCAGCAGACTTTACAGACTGATCGAATTCCACAGTCAACTAGCTTCAGGTGCGTTTCCATTTCCTCTCGCACGATGCGCTCGATAGCTCTCGGTTCACGATGACCGAGTTTACGGTGCCACGTATGCTGACAGTTATCTTGATGTTTAACCGCAGCCAGCAGAGCCTTTCCGTGTTTCTTTAGTTGGTACAAACTAGCTTTTCGTTCACCAACAGCAATAATGTTTCCATTCTTGATCACCTTGCAACCATTCTTATCAAAAACCACTTCACAACCTTCGTCCGTCATCTTGCTGACCGAAAGTAGATTCCCTTTCAGAGATGGTACATGCAGAACTCCTTTGACCAAAATGTTCCGATAATTTCCTTCTCCATCAACGCCAGTCAACCGCACATCACCAGATCCACACGATGAAACCTTGCTTCCATTCGCCAATGTGATCGATGCACCAACATTTGACACTGCCTTGAAATTAGAAACGTCGCTTGCCATATGCGACGTAGCTCCAGAATCCAGATACCATGCAACATCGTTGTTTTGTAGCAGTTCACCACTGGTAAAACAAAACTCTTCTTCGTTCTCCTTCGCTAACTTTGCTTTCTGACTCCTTCCTCTTTGGTCCTTGTATTTGTGTTCTTTTTCCTTCCGATCCTGTGCAAGCTTACGGCAATCCTTGCGAAAATGTCCCTCAAGCTTGCAGTAGTGACACGTTTTCTTCGTTTCTCGCTTTCCAGAAATTTTTTCACTGTCCGCCCTCAAAGCTTTGTTCTGGAGAATTGAGTTTTCATCACGTCTTCTCCACTCGTCCAAGAGCTTTCCTTTAACGTACTCCAGATCCAATTCGTCGTCTTTCCTGCTTTCTAATGCGACTATGAGTCCATCGTATGACTGTGGTAAACTAGACAGCAGGATTGCCATCAACCAGAATGGGTTCAATGTGTCTCCCATGCCTTCCAAACGTTGCGATAATTCCATCACACTTGCGATGTGATCGGCCATGTTTCCACCTTCGTCAAGCTGCAAGCGTAGAAGCTTTCGCAACAAGTGTATTTTATTCACCAATGATGACCGGTGGTGAACTTTTCGCAAAGCTTCCCACATGTCTTTAGCGGTTTCAGCTTTCATAACGTGCGTTAGCTGATTGTTCTCCAATGCAAGTCCGATGATTGCTCGAGCTTTTCCATCTTTTGCCAGCCAAGCAGCGTCTGGTAGAACCGGCTTCTGGCCATGTCGTGCAGCTCCTCCTTGATCAGAATCAGCTCCATTCGGAAACGCCACGTAGCATAGTTTGTTTCACTCAACTTTTCCACTACGAATTTTGCGTCCGCCATCTTGAATTTTTCAAGCGCACTTTCCCTGACTTGTTGTTAGCGAAAAAACACTATTTCAACCAAAAATCTATTTGAGCCAAATTCTACCGCACTCGCGCCACGGAAACAGATCTGGGCCTATAACCTGTTGGCCACAACTACGAAATAAAACACAGTTTTATGGAACAAAAAACTTATAACTATTTTATTGTGACCGAGTCGTTTGAAAGTATACATTCGAATGACTGAAAAAATTGGCAAAAGCTCTAAGGTCGTTATGTCTCTACACAGAAAAAGTCTACACGTTCAAGGGCGAGCCGATATCCGATGTACATTCTAACACTGCCCACCTCGCTGGCTGTGCCCCACGTCGTCTCGTAACTGCCGGATCGGAAGCGAACACTCATTTTGCAGGGTTGCTGTCCGGCATTCTTGCAACATGCCCTGCCCGTCGTACCCTTCCGGCTTTAGCTACCTTGGGGCTGTCCATATACCACGTGGACAGGTTTTGATCAATTTTAGATACCCCCTCCCTAGCTAGAACAAATTTTCAACTTTGTGTGAACCGTGGACATTCATCATACCCCCTTCCCCCAAACTGTGGTATATGGATAGCCCCCTTCTAAATATTGGGTTCGCTGTAGAGCTGGGCGACCTCGTGGTTCATTCTTCGCCGCCACACACCGTCTTCTTGCACACACCGCCAAAGATGGTCCTAAGCACCCGTCTCTCAAATACTCCGAGTGCTTGCAAGTCCTCCTCGAGCATTGTCCATGTTTCATGTCCGTAGAGGACTACCGATCTTATTAGCGTCTTGTACATCTTGTGAATCTTTTTTTACCGCAGTTTCTTCTGGAGCCCGTAGTAGGCCCGACTTCCACAAATGATGCGCCTTCGTATTCCACGACTAACATTGTTATCAGCCGTTAGCAAGGATCCGAGGAAGATCTTATCCCTGTCGCGCTTGGTTCCGCCCACAAGCATGTACTTTGTCTCCGACGCATTCACCACCAGTTCAACTTTTGTTGCTTCACGTTTCAGGCGGGTGTACAGTTCTGCCACCTTTGCAAATGTTCGGCCGACAATGTCGATGTCATCCGCTAAACAAATAAATTAACTAGATCTGTTGAAAATCGTACCCCGGCTGTTACACCCGGCTCTCCGCATGACACCTTCTAGCGCAATGTTGAACAACAGGCACGAAAGTCCATCACTCATACAAATCCCGGACAAAACCTGAGATTACTCAGAAAAATATATTAAGCTCGTTTAGTGGAATGTATTAAACCGTCTAAGACGAATTAAGTACTGTCCATTTAATTCCACCAGTTAATTAATTAACTGGTGGAATTAAATGGACAGTACTTAATTCGTCTTAGACGGTTTCTGAGATTACTTTCAAAACTTCATCACAGAGTAATTTTGAAACGTTGAATTCATTTTGAAGTTAAAATAGTTATCCGACATACTTTATGTTATCCAAGGCCTTCCGCAAGCCCAGGCCCTAGGATCTAGAACAAAGACAGCGTCCTCATTCTAACATTACACCAGTAAATTTCCCGCTTTGACACAGCTATGCGCAATTCACCACACTAAGTAGAAAAAAGTAGACAAAAGTCAGGATACTGAAGAGGTGGCTTATTCGTCTACCCATTATTCAAGCAATATATGGCGTACAATGTTTTTGTTATTATTTCATTATATTCATGCTAACAAAACTTCAGACGTATTTACGTGCTTTATTTCGATACAAAATGAGTATACAAGCACAAAAGGCTTGATAATTCTCAACTAATAACAAGTTTTCGTCAGAAAAAGGTATTTGTCGATAATTGGCACTGACTACGTACAAGGCTATCACCCAAGATGAGCAGTTGAATTAGGGTATACCACCCAGAAATCGGGTACCAAAAAACCGAAGTACCAAAAACGATGTCGGGTAGAGTGCCATTGTACCGCGGATGACAAGCGTTTCACCCTCCTGACAAAAGTAGACAAAAAATAGATTTTAATGCATAATCTTTTCGAATCTTTCCCAAAAAAGTTTAGCCAAATTTTCCCATACATATTTGTTCGGGAGACACTTTACGGAATGAACTTCAACAAGACATCAAAAATTTAATTTACAAGCTACAATCAAAAAATTTTGGAACTAGCTCATTCAATATATACGTTAAATTAAAAAAATATGGGCTTCACGAAAAAAAAATGAGGTTTTGTCCGGCTTTCCGCCACTGTGAACACTTTGATCAGTCTGGTAAGCTTTCCAGGGAAGCTGTTCTCGTCCAAAATTTTCCATAGCTCTACGCGGTCTATACTGTCGTATGCCGCCTTGAAATCAATGAACAGATGGTGCGTTGGGACCTGGTATTCACGGCATTTTTTAAGGATTTGCCGTACAGTGAAGATCTGGTCCGTTGTCAAGTGGCCGTCAACGAAGCTGACTTGATAACCTCCCACGAACTCATTCACTAATGGTGACAGACGACGGAAGATGATATGGGATATCGCTTTGTAAGCGGCATTAAGGATGGTGATCGCTCGAAAGTTCTCACACTCCAGCTTGTCGCCTTTCTTGTAGATGGGGCATATAACCCCTTCCTTTTACTCCTCCGGTAGCTGTTCAGTTTCCCAGATTCTGACTATCATTTTGTGCAGGCAAGTGGCCAGCTTTTCCGGGCCCATTTTGATGAGCTCTTTATCCTTACCATCCTTACCAGCTGCTTTATTGGTCTTTAGCTGTTGGATGGCCTAACTGGGGCTGGGGGCTAGTTGGCTTCCGTCGTCCGCTGAACTGACGTAGTCATTTCCTCAGCTGCCTTGACGTTCACTGCCTATACTCTCAGTGCCATTTAAATGTTCTTCGTAGTGCTGCTTCCACCTCTCGATCACCATACGGTCGTCCGTCAAGATGCTCCCATCCTTATCCCTGCACATTTCGGCTCGCGGCACGAAGCCTTTGCGGGATGCGTTGAGCTTCTAATAGAACTTGCGTGTTTCTTGAAAACGGCACAGGTGCTCCATCTTCTCGCACTCCGCTTCTTCCACGCGGCGTTTCTTATCCTGAAAAAGGCGGGTCTGCTGTCTCCGCTTCTGTCTATAACGTTCCACGTTCTGCCGGGTACCTTGCTGCAGGGCGACCGCCCGCGCTGCGTCCTTCTCCTCCAGAATCTGTCTGCACTCTTCGTCGAACCAATCGTTCCGTCGACTTCGTCTCATATACCCGACGTTGTTCTCCGCTGCGTAGTTAATGGCTGCTTTGACTGTATTCCAGCAGTCCTCAAGAGGGGCCCGCGCGTATGCAGTGGCGACATCAGGTTGCTTCAGTCGCTCTAGGTCGTACCGCGGTACCGAACATTGCTGATGACGGATAGTTTTGGGCACAGTTTAGCCATCACAAGATAGTGGTCAGAGTCGATGTTAGCGCCACGATATGTCCTGAAGTCGATAATGTCGGAGAAGTGCCGTTCATCAATCAGAACGTGGTCGATTTGTGATTCTGTCTG
This sequence comes from Armigeres subalbatus, assembly GCF_024139115.2. Lineage (NCBI taxonomy): Eukaryota > Metazoa > Arthropoda > Insecta > Diptera > Culicidae > Armigeres > Armigeres subalbatus. The sequence continues at coordinate 8,761,862 of NC_085139.1, read as the reverse complement.
GAGTGGTGATATCCAGGTGTACCGATACGGAAGGCTATGTTGGAAGTAGGTGCTGAGAATGGCCATATTCCTGGAGGCGGCGAAATCAATTAGTCGTAGGCCATTTTCGTTCGTCAGCCGGTGAGCGCTGAACTTTCCAATAGTCGGTCTAAACTCCTCCTCTTGGCCAACTTGATCGTTCAAATCTGATATGATGATTTTGACGTCGTGGCTTGGGCAGCTGTCGTACTCACGTTCCAGCTGCGCTTAGAATGCGCCCTTATCATCATCCGGAGTGTGGGCTATGGACGTTGATTATGCTGAAGTTGAAAAACCGGCCTTTGATCCCAACCTGCACATTCTCTCATTGATCGGCTACCACCCGATCACGCGCCTTTGCATATCGCCTATGAAAGCTGTTCCCAGCTCGTGTGTGTTGAGCTCTGGTAGATGGTATGATTACCTCTAAACGTTCACACCATTGATCCCTTCCAACAAACCTCCTGCAGAGCTACGATGCCGATTCCACGGTCCTTGAGTACATCGGCGAGTATGCGTGTGCTCCCGATGAAGTTGAGAGATTTGCAGTGGTCTTCGCCGATGGTTCCGGTTCTTGTTGATTGTTCATTGCGTATGTTTTTTGACGTAAACTACGTCTAAGGGGAAGACTCGGATACAGGGTGTAAAATGAAAATTTTCAAATTGGGGACCGTCACGAAATCATGTAAGATTTGTATAACATTAATAGATCCTTTATCTTTCAATGGATTTTAATGATTTATATATCAATCGATTCGCAAACTCTCCACCAATTTGCCAGTAGTATTTGGGCTTATTCTACGAGTGGAGTGACGTGAGATTGCTCGAATGAAGTGAGAAGAGTCGTATAGCCCCATTTGAATAACATGGTCACCTCACGTGAGAATTGCTAAAATCGACTCACCTCACGTCACTCGACTCGTAGAATAAGCCCAATTGAAACTTTTGATTATCAACGCTAAACTATTGAAATTTTTAGCTCTTCCATGCAACATGCATCCCCTATACAGCGTGTTCCAATCCATGGTAATTGCCTACTTTTAGGGTATTATCAATTATTGAACTGGGTGTATGAATGGGGTGGTCCAGCTGCTAGACAGTGGAGTCCCTACTTACTCACATAGTGGGAGGGGCTGGTAAAACTGGGTAGTAGTGTCGGTGGGATGGTTCCTTCTCTTGTATGTAGAGCGGAATGATTTGTTCAGTTTACTGTATGTATTTGGTTTTACGTTTACGTTTACGTCGAGCGATCGTTTCTTGTATACAACCCCAAGATTTTTTTTTAAAGGCTAGCTTGCAGGGCCTGACACCAAACCCCCTAAATTTCCGGACATGGAGAACAGACGCTCAGTAAGATGACGCTCACCTGCGATTGCAAGGTGTTGTTAGCCCGCAAAGTACTTCGGAACTTGGGTAACCAAATCGCCTATTCCAGTGTTGATCCCCTTGAATTTCCTCTTTCCGTTTAAGGAAAATGGAATCATTCACTCCGTATTGCAGTGTAAACAATTTCGTTTAGGTAATTCTCTTCTACACCAGAAATATTTGTATTGTTATGGCTTTCAAACATCATGAAGATCAATATAATTGGGTTTTTTGAAAAAAGTATAACTATGACAGCTTTGCTCAGAACCGATTTTACGGAAATGGCCATATATCAGGTGTTTGGCAGCCGATCTGTGTCATTAATATATTAATCAAGCGCTAGAAGAGAGAAAATGTGATTTTACTCATGTGAAAAATACAAGCAACCAAAAAATAGCATCTTGACGACATGCCCTCAAATAATCAGAACTATCTTTGGTATCCGGCGATTTGAATATAAATTTGTCCCAGTTTCCCAAAACTCGATGTATTTTCCCGTCGAACCATGGCAGAATCAATGTCGGTTTACATTTCACAAAGTTATGATCATTTGAATTTGATCAAATTTTGCCTGTTCCGATCATTCTGTCCAACCCCTGTTGTAGATCCCGATATCGCAGGAGTGCATAAATCTTGGTTGTAGGAGAAAGTGTGTTGATACCCGGCACTGAATTAACGAATGTGTTCTATTTTACAGCTGCACATGGATTTCGGATTGATCGAGTTAATGGTATTGCATAGTTAGTTCAGAGAAAAATATTGTATATTGGATAGTTGCAACAAAATGTCACAAAAATGTGGGCCCTTACGAAACCCAAGCAAATATTTATGCAACGAAAACTTTAAACTTCACTATTGGATGCTTTATAACTTAATACAAATATGATACCTATATAAATGCAAAATTTCACGAAGTTATGTGTTTTCAGCTTAAACTGTTAAATATATTAGTGTTACTGGAACCGCGAACGAACGAATACGATGCAACCAATCGAACTAACGTCTCCCCCTCCCCTTTTTAGGAGGCTGCGGCGCGACCTCTTCCTCGTCTTCATCTAGAAGTATAAATTAAAATTAAGTGTTCTCAGCAGGATTTTATTCGAGATTTATACGAAACACATCTAGCAGCACACTATTGCATCAATAAGCTTTGACTATCTTGTCTAGTCTAATTCATTCTAACCTACAGTTAATTAAAAGCTCTAACTATAAACTAAATACAAACTAATATATTTAAAATGTGTTTTCTAATATACATTAAAATGGCATCAATAATAAATTTAGAGGAGGATGCTCAATATAAAATTTAAAAAAAGCATGGATTGTGTGGTGGGATGTGTACGGAAATGAACATTGATTTGGTGCAATCCTAATTGAGTGCTTGAATGCATTTTGTTTTGCGTCTAGGCGTGGTGTCTGAAAAGACAACGGAAAAAATCGATACCATGTTATTACCAATTAACGATGGAACATCCATAAATTACGTCACGCAAATATTTTCTACCACCATACGTTATTTATGGATGTCTCCTTTTATTAATTTAAATGTGGTTAATTATAGTTCACATGCTCTCACGGAAGCTTATTTTCAAAAGCGACAGAGGCTGTTTTAGGGAATGATCTTATAGCGTTCCAGAGGACGGAGTACAGGCAAAAATTATAATCATCTTAATTTGTTCGAGGAATAAAACAACAACTGTTTCATTTTCCATCGCACGGTCAAAAATTTTACTTGTTCTCAGAGAAAAATAAAGCAAATTGACTTTTTTTTGGCTCATACTACCGTCAAAATTAAGAAAATTAGAAATCTCATCTGTTTTCCATTTTTTTTTGTTATGGGTACTAGGAGCTAAAGAACCGTGACAGTAACCCAGATGACGTTTTTCCGTTTTGAGGATTTTGAACCGCCGCTTTTTTTAATTGAAGATTTTCAACTACCATCACAGCTTCACAAAATACAAACCAAATATCGAAAGCACCATTTATTCAACTGGCATCTTTTAAATATATATTATACAATAAAAGTCATTTGTGCTTCTGTAAGTACAAGCTTATAAAAGTAATCAAAGCTAAAACATGCAGTTTTACGCAATACTCAAATCGAAATTGCAGGAATGGGTATAATGTAGGGGTGGAATCACTACAATTTTTAGATTAAACATCTCAAAAGCATACGAAAGCAAAAACGCTGCATTAGGAATTAAGCCTCAATCAAAAAATTACCTGAACTATCACTCTCGATGATCTTCGTGACCTTTTTTCCCTTATTCTGCCGTGCACGTGCGGCTGCTCGCGCACTAGCAGCCGGTGGCATGTTCTCTTCCTCGCTGTCCGAATCACTCTCCGACGAAGACTGCTTCGCACGACCTCGACAAGTTCCTGCCCTAGAGCCACCCGCGACCGGACCTCTGCCTTTGACCGCCGATTTAGATACCGCTTTTTGCTGTTCTTTCTTCGAGTTCCTCCACGGCTACTGCCGGCCACCTGGGTGGCCTTCGGTGAGCCGGAGCCGTCACCACCGTTGTCTTCTCCACCGGTACCTAATGCTCCTTCCTCGCGGATAGCAAGACACTCGTCGAGTCGGCTCTCGAATTCTGCGACAGCGGCCTGGAAATTAAATTAAGAGAATATGCATTTTAATGTGAATTTAATATGCGAATATAATCGTTTTACGACTATTTAAATAGAAAAAAAAATCTTGGCAGCGGTGGGATTCGAACCCACGCCTCCGAGGAGACTGGTGCCTTAAACCAGCGCCTTAGACCGCTCGGCCACGCTACCTTGATAGGGGGCGGGGCGAACAAATCAATTCACGCTGCTTATGAAATCAGGGTTGTAGTCTCTTTTAGTAACGTTCAAATGGGGGTAGCTAAAAAATAACAAATTTTAAATTGTTTGACCCTCGGCGAGAGGGGCGACCTTCTTATTCCGTTTTCATGATACCCTGGACAAATAATGCAATAAATTAGCGTTGATAACCAAAATGGTAAGAAACCCAAATTCGGTAAAATTTGAAAATGTAAAAAATTGTCTCCATTAGCAGCAGTGCTAAAACGCTCGTAAACAATTTTTCTGGAATTTAAGCATATACAGATTTGGCCGCATTTTTTTAAAGCTAAGTGTAAAAGCAGATAATTTGTTATAATAAGATATACCGCTCGAAGAAACGACGTGAAGCAATGTGCCAACAGCCTTGCGTTCGCGTTCGGTCACGAAACCAGACATTGCCACAAAAAGCCCCACTTTGGCAAGTGTACCACACGGGAGGGTAACAACCGTGCCTGTACAAGGGTACGCAGTTCATCGCAATCCGCAAGATCAGGCAAGAATCAACCAGGAGGACTACAGGAACCGTCTCTGCCGTTGAATGTGCATCTTACCCGACGCAACTATCAACAACTATCATCGCCCACAGTTTGGGAACCTCTGGCCTAGAGCACCTAGACTCTACACGGAAGAAAAAAAGTACCCAAAATTGAGTATTTTTAAACTTACTTTTGAGTTATTTTTTCTCTTCTCTTTCATCCACTCTTTCTTTTGTTGTCAAAAACATAAGAGCCAAACAATCCAACGACGCCAGTTCAATACGGGAAGCCAATTTTGAGTTTTATTACCTGAGGTCGAAGTTAAGTGAATTAAACTTACATTTGGGTAAATAAATTTTCCGTTGGGTACTTTTTTAACATGGGAGTAAAGGCAAACTACTTCGACCCTACTTACTCAATTTTGGCTTCCCGTACGGATGTTCGAGGTTGGGTGAATTAAACTCACTATTGGGTAGTTTATGTCTTCCGTGTAGAGCATATCTGACAAACGATTTGATCCTGGTTGTGATATTGTTCGTTCCATGAGCAGATACATAGATGAAAAAACATTGAACATCACTACAAAAAGGGTCTCTATTTTTAAGAACTGGCCTAAAAAACAATTCTGCCGAAAATGCTAATTTTCTTGGTTGTTCTTGAGTTCCTGAAACATAATATTATATATTATATCGAAATAATAATCTCTAGTTGCTCTGTTGCCCTACTGATTTAGTTTTTTATCTTAGATCTTTTGTTAAAAAAAATTCCCTTTAGAAAATTGACATTTTTCTCACAAAAAATGAATTTTCTCCGAAAGTAAACAATTTCTTAACCATGTAAACCAGTTGGCACTAATAAAGCAGAAAATGCATACAAAATTTGAACAAAATCGGACTATCACCGTCAAAGCTAATGCATTTTTTTCGATTTTCGTGTTTTTTTTTACATTAATTTTTGAAGGACCGTTTTACCCCACTTTCCCTTCACGTAAAACACTGAAATTTTTCAAAATATCTTTTTTTACATATATGGACAAATTCTGAAAATTTCAGACAAATCGGAGAACAACAAGAACTGGCGAACTGACTCTTAATAATAAAGGTTCTACTAGACAAAAATGAAAACGAAGTAGGCGCTGTCTTGTTCAAATTGATCGCCTCGCTATGTGATAGCACAGTGGTTCCCAACCCTTTACGATTTTCCGATTGAATTTGTCATGCTGATATCAAGAACCAACATATATTCTTAAATCATTTTTATTTCAATATTTTTTATCAAGCAGTGATTCATTCAGTACGATATTTGTACTTGCATTTGAGGTACCTGTTTCGATATACGAGTTTGCGCGTCTGATAAAGCGAATGTCAAATCGTCGTCAGTGTTTGATCTGTTTCTTGCTTTGGGCTTTACCTGGAGATAGGTTGAAAATCTCGCAAAATTATGTAGAAGCAAACGTTATTAGAATCTTGAAAGCTTGAAACGTGACTTTAAGATACGCTTCGAATAATGCACATCAAAACTGGCTGATTTTTTTCCGGATTCACAAGACGATGAACCAATCCGCAGATCAACATATTCATTCCAATCCATTCTGAACATCATCTGGCAGGCTAGTCAATGTAAACGAAAACAAATTGCGAACTAATAAAGCATCTTCGCATCAAATTATTGCTCCAGTGAGTTAAGATGAGCCCTGAGTTCCAATTCGAGATCCGCATATAAGTTGCTTCTTCCTCAATCAAACCTCACAGTTTATCAAACTTTGTAATATTTCCGACATCAACTTTGCGAAATCAATCAGGTTTGCATTGCCTGTAACTGCAAGTTCAGTGAGTTAAGTTCGTCAAAAATGTCTGATAGGTAAGCGCAAGCGAGACATTTCTGCTATCCTTTTTCATTAAGGCTGACAAGCAAATACATTCCTTCCCGAAATTTTGAAGAAAATTTTAATTTGATCCCTCAACTCAATTTAAAAACACCCTTCGATAACTACCGTACAACAGAGTAGAAAAAAAGGACTGCATAGTTCTGATCTTCATGCTTTTCTCTGCAGAGTTCTTGAGCGATTCCAAGCAACAGCATCAAAATTTAAGAAAATTTTTAATTCATGATTTTCTATTGAGTTGAAACTTTGCACAGTTTTTCAATTTCATCTAAATCGTCATTTTTCGATATCAAATCTTCATATTGAGTCACGACTAATTTTTCAAAAGGGTGTATGTGAAAATGGTTCAAAAATATTTAAAAAGCTGCACAGCAAAAACGGAATGTTCGATTGTTATGATTTTTTCAGCAAGGTAGACAACTAAATGGTGATTCTTAAGAAAATGTGCACAGTAAAAAATATTTTTTGCGCTTTAAAAATATCATTTTGTCACAAAAACTCAAATATCTCAAAACCCTATCTTTTTTCGAACGTAATTTTTTAGGAAAACGGTCCATTATATTAGCTATCTACCATAAAAATTTGGTGATGGTAAACTAATAAACAAAAAAGTTATGACATTTCAAACATTTCACAATTTTCACATATGAGCGATTCCAAGCAACAGCATCAAAATTTAAGAAAATTTTTAATTCATGATTTTCTATTGAGTTGAAACTTTGCACAGTTTTTCAATTTCATCTAAATCGTCATTTTCGATATCAAATCTTCATATTGAGTCACGACTAATTTTTTCAAAAGGGTGTATGTGAAAATGGTGCAAAAATATGTAAAAAGCTGCACAGCAAAAACGGAATGTTCGATTGTTATGATTTTTTCAGCAAAGTTAGACAACTAATTGGTGATTCTTAAGAAAATGTACACCGTAAAAACATTTTTTTTACGTTAAAAAATATCATTTTTGTCACAAAAATCTCAAAACCCTATCTTTTTACGAACGTAATTTTTTTAGGGAAAACGGTCCATTATATCAAGACAAAATTTTCAAAACGACTTATCTGCTTTTGTAAACAAAGATTCAAACGACGATTTGACGAATCTGATAGCTCTCCCACGCAAACCAACACCATCAACAGGTAGCGGCATCCTTCCCCTACCTATTGGTGGTATGTTTGGTTTGCGGTGGTGAATAATTCTATCAAATCGTCGAATCTTATTTAAAAACGAACTACCCCATGATATACTATCTATAAAAATTTGGTGATGGTAAAGCTAATAAACAAAAAAGTTATGACATTTCAAACATTTCACAATTTTCACATATAGTAAACAAAAAAAATTTCCGTGTATTTTTTTTTCAAGAATCGCAGATTTGATGCTGATTTTATTGTTAAGAGCCTTGCGTGAGTTGAACAAGTTGTTTGTATGATATTCCATATTTTTTGTATTCATCGATATTATGTATATTATATGTATAAATATTATATGTATAAATAAATAAAAATGAATTAATATTATCCTAAGTATTAAATTAAATGTGGCAGTTACACAATGTTGTTATAGAAACTCTTAAGAGTTTTGGGTTTGAATTTTGGTATGGGTTATGATATCATGAAAACAGTTTATTAATACTTATTTTTTATTTATTTTTATTCAAATTTTTTAAAATATCGAACACTTTTGAATTATTATCAGCACAGTTTGAGTATAGTTTTGCCACAGACAAACAGACATAACACTTGCCAAATTTCCATCGTTCACTGATTTACTGGTCAATTCAAATAATCATTAGTTGGCCAATCGATCACTCGTGGCGCGCGCATCGGATTTGCTCTAGTTTGACGTTTGTTCACTATCGCCATCTGGTTCGTGATTTGCCCAACTAACAGGAATCAACAGATGTCGTTAGTGTTTGAACGACGATGAATTTTATGAGTGAATGTTCAATGTGTTATGTCTGTTTGTCTGTGGTTTTGCTTTAATTTTATTTTCCGACAATGGAATGAAACAGTGAAATTTTTGGGTTCCTTGGATCGTTTTCGCGTTATTAAATTGCTCGCTGAGCTCTGAAGCCTTTATTTCGTACTCTTCAGTAGTAGTAAAACAAAATGATAATTTGGTTAAATCTTTTTCTTTTCTACGATTTGCCCAATCAAAAAGTTCTTTCGCAGTTTTAATTGGATGCTCACGTTCTTTGGCTAAACTTGCTCTTGTGGCCATGCGCTTTATTGTTCCTCAAATAGCATCACAAGGACCTTTGCCATGTGATGTAGCAAAAAAATGCCATTCTGCATCAATTCCGTACATTGATTTAAATTGACATAGGCTCGAAAAATTCTTACGATTTTTTGTACTGCGACGCTGCTCCATCAGACATGAAATATATCTTTTGACTTCTTTATGCTTATCAACGCGTAAAAAGTTAATCATTTTCAATGAACAAGTTTACGGATACTGAATCGTGTCTTAAATCTTTGAAATTATAATAAAACTTAGAGTGTTCAATTTGCGTACTTCCATTAAAATAAATAACGAATGGATGCATTTGTAGCTTGTTGTACGTTCCAGTGATGGGACTGTAATTTCGCTTCATCTTGCAATACAAAGCTGTAATTTCTCAGAAAATCACAAAATGACTAAAAATTCACCATTTTGTAATGTATGTTTTTCGTATTTTTTAAAAAGCTGGATTGTTCTGTTGAAATGAAATCGTGAGGATTAAACTTTCTAATTTCAAGCAAAATATGACCACAAACTCATATCTACAGGTTTTACAAATAGTTTTTCTAGTGTCACACCTATCCGTGGTCACCCATTGCTCAAATGGATAACTGATCAATATATTTTTCTTCAAACTCAGCAGAATAAAAGTATTTCTTCCAATGAGTGGAAGAATCTGGACAATCCAAACAGGAGATAAGCAAATTTGATGTTGTATTTTCACAACAAAAGAAGACTACCAGTTAACATGTTTCAATAAGTCTCTTTGTTAAATTGATTAACTTTTCAAACTATGTAAAATAAGATTAATATTCTCATGGGTTTGTGCACACACACATGTATGTGTTCCTGAATTGGAAAAAGAAGCTTACATTGGCCTTGGCCGAAGGAAAACTTGCAAATGAGGAAAAACCTATTTTAATATTATCGTGAATTTCCTTGAAGCGTTAATGTACGCTTCTTTCAAAATCGTCATCATTAATCGTTTTTGGATTGCTTGACGCTTTCCATCCATTTTTTACTGATACATAATCTTTTTGACCCAGAGCATAGCTCTAGACTTTACTTCATCATCTTCAAAATATTGAACTACTATTTCTTTTGTGTCTCATCTTGTTAATGGCAGTAGACTCAGTACCCTAGTATTTTTAAGGTTGAAGAACAGGTTATTACTTCAAATTGTTTTTGCACTTCTTTTACTGTATTTCTATTGGTTTTGAAACTCATCAATGGCATCCTGAATAGATCGGCCAGACTGAACTTGGCTTGGCATCGACAAAATCAATAATTTTTCTTTTCCTTGTCGTGGCTGCATTCGAGAACCTTTCTCTTCATATTTATAATTACCTCTATCGTAGTCCTGTATTTTCCAGCATCCCATCAGGTCCTAATTTGAAGAGGTTTTCTTCGTACAACCGTGCTTATATTCTCTTACGGTATTTTTTCTCTCGGGTAATAAACGTAGTCCATCTTACTCCCCATTTAATCAGAGTCACTTTTATCCCAGCTATGCCCCTGCGTTAAAAGCGTTCTGATGTGTTTGACCTTTTGGATACACCTTCATCTTCCGATTGATTTGTTGAAACAGATTTCGCTGATGGAGTACGGTGGCAAGGGCTCTCAAAGCACTTAATACTTCTAGTAATCTTCCTCAGTTAAGCGTTGTCGATGACCCATCTGGCAATTTCCTCAGAAGTTGCTGTCGTTTCTTTGAGACTTCCTGCTATGCTCTGCTCAAGCCGATGATATACTAAGATTTGCTCTTTTTGTCAACGCGTTTAGACGGCAGGTGGACGTGCAAATGCGTAAATTTGTAGTATCTAATGTGGACATTGGAGCATAACCAGTCTCGTTTTCTTAGTTTATCTATGGATTGCTTTCGGTGAGATTTCAGTAACTCTTTTTGGAACACTTTTTTTCCATCAAACGGCCTACAACAGTTGGTGAAAGCGGCTACTCATGTTGTTCATGTAATATTCTCAATAAACAAAATCACTTTTAAGTTTTTTACTGACTAGTTTGGTGTCCCATTTGCTGTGACTGAAGAAAAAATTACTATAAGATCTTTAACCAACCTTAGTAGTAGTAAATTTTTTTGCTTTTTTCGTGAAACATTGTCATGGTATGTACCTCATCATGCATTTGTTGTTATTGAAGATACCCGTTTCCTCCCTGATCACTTAAGAAGTCCTATTCTCAAGAGGTATATTTTTTGCAGGAGTAAACTATAGACGTACGATGTTATATAAATCTTTTGATTTTGCAGCTTTTGTCTTAAAAATAACATTTCTGATATGTTTCTATCAACGTTATTATCAACCGAGGTTTCAAATAACTATTAAAAAGAATTTTCGCTTTTTCCTTGATATCGCCTACACATTATTAAAATTATGACATTATCAATTCTTTTGATCACAACACTGGATCGTGTCTAAGTTTCTTATAAATGCTATGAATAATTAAATCAAAATATCATGAAAACAACTTGTTTAAATCCGTCCCTTAACAATAAAATCTGCATCACTGCAATTCTCAAATAACAGAAAAAATTTTTTTTAAATGTGAAATTGTATTGTAATGTTTGAAATGTCATAACTTTTTTTTTATTTACCATCACCAAATTTTTATGGTGAATGCTAATATAATGGACCGTTTTCCATAAAAATTACGTTCGAAAAAGATAGGGTTTTGATATTTGAGTTTTGTGACAAAATGATATTTTTAAAGGCAAAAAAAATTTTTTGCACATTTTCTTAAGAATCACTTTAGTTGTCTAACTTTGCGAAAAATCATACAATCGAACATTCCGTTTTGCTGTGCAGCTTTTAAATATTTTGAACCATTTTCACATACACCCTTTTGAAAAGTTAGTCGGACTCAATATGAAGATTTGATATCGAAAATGACGATTTAGATGAAATTGAAAAACTGTCAGAGTTTCAAATATTTTCGAAATGTCTCAGGATCGACGACATGCCCCGTGGTCCTCTCTTTCAACAAATGGGTGTTGAGAGTTCCAGATTTGTTATTGTTCACGATAATTATATTTATTAAAAGGCAAGTCTGAAATTTTCACATCAAGTTTTTTTATTCATCCGCAGTTTCAACACGGGATATTGTTTCTCTTTCAAGAAGGAAATATTGAAAAAGACACAGTAAGTAGCCGTTTTAGCAATACGTAACTTCT